>NW_026511611.1:2500-220196 GCF_027579735.1 Bombina bombina
ATATATATATATATATATATATATATATATATATATATATTGAGCAAAATCTAATGCATGTTTTTTTTATTTATTTAATAGAAATTCAAAATCAAATTATGTGCTTCATAAAAACATTCTTTAAATGACAACAACATTCAGGAGTTCGGATACTGTATGCAAGGATAAATATATTTCATTTTTGAACATTTTGATTCAAAGTTATGTGGGAGCAAAAAGTTTAATTTACATTTGGAGGTCTTAGAACCAGGCTGTTCCTGGCTTTTATGTATTTGAACAAAAAGATGTGTTGCCATAAATTAATATTTTTACTTAGATTAAATGAATGTACTGGGAAGGTGGTGAAGCTCTGTTAATCCATTAATATGTTAAAGGGACAGTCTAGTCCAAAATAAACTTTCATGATTCAGATAGGGAATGTAATTTTAAACAATTTTCCAATTTACTTTTATTACCAATTTTGCTTTGTTCTCTTGGTATTCTTAGTTGAAAGCTAAACCTAGGAGGTTCATATGCTAATTTCTAAGCCCTTAAAGGCCGCCTCTTCTCTCAGGGTATTTTGACAGTTTCTCACCATTAGAGGGTGTTAGTTCATGTGCGTCATATAGATAACACTGTGCTCACGCACGTGAAGTTTCAGGGAGCCAGCACTGATTGACTAAAATGCATGTCTGTCAAAAGAACTGAAATAAGGGGGCAGTTTGCAGAGGCTTAGATACCAGATAATCACAGAGATATAAAGTGTATTTATATAACTGTGTTGGTTATGCAAAACTAGGGAATTGGTAATAAAGGGATTTTCTTTTTCAAGATACGATGAGTCCACGGATTTCATCCTTGTGGGATATTGCCTCCTGGTCAGCAGGAGGAGGCAAAGAGCACCACAGCAGAGCTGTATATATAGCTCCTCCCTTCCCTCCCACTCCAGTCATTCTCTTTGCCTGTGTTAGTGATAGGAAGAGGTTAAGTGAGGTGTTAGTTTAGATTCTAAAATCAAGAGTTTATTATTTTTAAATGGTGCCAAAGTGTTCTATTTTACTATAGGGTGTAGCCGTATTCCTTGTCAGTCTCTGGAGTAGGGCTACAGGTGGCTTTAGAGCAATGGTAACTGGTGGGGTTTTACCTGCACTGTGCCTCCCATATTGTGCTGCCCTTTGTATTCTGATGGTCTTAGCAGATATTAACTAAGGCCCCTTTGTGTCCACAGAGCTGCTGGAGGGAGAAGACCTCTTGATCCTGTGGACTGTGTCATGCTGTCTTTCAGCATTGAGGTAAGTGCAGTCTTTATTTTTCTGGGTGTTACTCAGTTGTGGCTGTACGTTTTGTCCTGTTGGGGATCATGAAGCTCTCACAGGGCTTCTCTACCAACGGAGTGTGGGTTCTCTTAGGATTATGTAGAACCCACACTGTTATATTACTCTCCCTGCTGCGTTTTTACTTAAGGCTGCAACGCTTACAGGGCTCATAACTATTGGGTATATATGGCTCAAGGGTTTTTTTGGCTGACGCTGGGGATTATTTGTTATTTCTATATTTTTTATATTTCAAGACATTTCAAGTTGTTGTTTGTGTTTTTCTGTCACATCATGGATTCAGATGTAATTCAAACTGTTCCATGCTCTATGTGTTTGAATGCCCCTGTGGAACCTCCTGTTCCTTTTTGCCCTTCATGTGATCAGTGGGCTTTGCACTATAAAGACCAGATTTTTTATGATACATCATTGCCTAAAGCGGATGCTTCTAAAGAGTCTACAGATGAGATGCAGAGTATGCCTGCTGCTTTCTCCCCCAAGCGTCACAGCCTTTAACTCCCGCTCAAGCAGTGCCAGGTATTTTGCCAGTTTCATTTACTTTAAAAGACATTGCTGCAGTGATGTCTTCTACTCTTTCTGATCTAATTTTCCAAATATATCACACGGCAAGCGTACAAGAAGAGACAATTGTGTGGTCAATTCAGCCTTGATTGAGGACGTACCTGCCCGCAGTGAACGGGAGGGCGCGGAGGTCCTGTCTGAAGGTGAACTCTCTGATTCTGGGAGAGTTTTCCCATGACTGATTCTGAAGTCTGTTTCCGTTTTAAGCTGGAACACCTTCGCCTATTACTAAGGGAGGTGTTGGTTACTCTGGATGATTGTGACTCAATAGTGGTCCCTCCAGAAAAATTGAGAAAGTTGGACAAATATTTGGAAGTTCCTTCTTACTCGGATGTTTTCTCCAACATTGGTGTGTCCGGTCCACGGCGTCATCCTTACTTGTGGGAATATTCTCTTCCCCAACAGGAAATGGCAAAGAGCACAGCAAAAGCTGCCCATATAGCCCCTCCTCTGGCTCTGCCCCCCAGTCATTCTCTTTGCCGCTCTGAACAAGTAGCATCTCCACGGAGATGGTGAAGAGTATGTGGTGTTAGTTGTAGTTTTTTATTCTTCTATCAAGAGTTTGTTATTTTAAAATAGTGCCGGTTTGTACTATTTACTCTAAAACAGAAAAGGATTAAGAGTTCTGTTTAAAAGAGGAGTATGATTTTAGCAGCAGTAACTAAAATCAATTGCTGTTCCCACGCAGGACTGTTGAGCCCAGAGAACTTCAGTTGGGGGGAACAGTTTGCAGACTTTTCTGCTCAAGGTATGACTAGTCCATTTTCTAACAAGACTTTATAATGCTAGAAGACTGTTATTTTCCCTCTTTGGGATCGGTAAGCCATTTTCTTAGACTCAGTAACAGAATGAAGGCTTATTAATGGGCTTATATACTGGTTGACACTATTGTGGGCTAAATCGATTGCTTTATTCGATATTTATATGTGGTTTGAAGTGTTTTTAAAACTTGAGAATAATTTGGTAACGTTTTTAAGCGCCAGGCAGTCGTTCAGACACCTTTCCCACTGTCAGGAAGGGCCTTTCACTCTAGTAGGCATAGCCTCATTTCTCCAACATAGGTGTGTCCGGTCCACGGCGTCATCCTTACTTGTGGGATATTCTCCTCCCCAACAGGAAATGGCAAAGAGCCCAGCAAAGCTGGTCACATGATCCCTCCTAGGCTCCGCCTACCCCAGTCATTCTCTTTGCCGTTGTACAGGCAACATCTCCACGGAGATGGCTTAGAGTTTTTTAGTGTTTAACTGTAGTTTTTATTATTCAATCAAGAGTTTGTTATTTTAAAATAGTGCTGGTATGTACTATTTACTCAGAAACAGAAAAGAGATGAAGATTTCTGTTTGTATGAGGAAAATGATTTTAGCACCGTAACTAAAATCCATGGCTGTTCCACACAGGACTGTTGAGAGCAATTAACTTCAGTTGGGGGAACAGTGTGCAGTCTCTTACTGCTTGAGGTATGACACATTCTAACAAGACGATGTAATGCTGGAAGCTGTCATTTTCCCTATGGGATCCGGTAAGCCATGTTTATTAAGATAGTAAATAAGGGCTTCACAAGGGCTTATTAAGACTGTAGACTCTTTTTGGGCTAAATCGATTCATTATTAACACATATTTAGCCTTGAGGAATCATTTATTCTGGGTATTTTGATATGATTATATCGGCAGGCACTGTTTTTGACACCTTATTCTTTAGGGGCTTTCCCTAATCATAGTCAGAGCCTCATTTTCGCGCCGGTATGGCGCACTTGTTTTTGAGGACTGCATGGCATGCAGCTGCATGTGTGTGGAGCTCTGATACACAGAAAAGTCTTTCTGAAGGCATCATTTGGTATCGTATTCCCCTTTGGGCTTGGTTGGGTCTCAGCAAAGCAGATTCCAGGGACTGTAAAGGGGTTAAATATAAAAACGGCTCCGGTTCCGTTATTTTAAGGGTTAAAGCTTCCAAATTTGGTGTGCAATACTTTTAAGGCTTTAAGACACTGTGGTGAAATTTTGGTGAATTTTGAACAATTCCTTCATACTTTTTCGCAATTGCAGTAATAAAGTGTGTTTAGTTTAAAATTTAAAGTGACAGTAACGGTTTTATTTTAAAACGTTTTTTGTGCTTTGTTATCAAGTTTATGCCTGTTTACAATGTCTGAACTACCAGATAGATTGTGTTCTGACTGTGGGGAAACCAAGGTTCCTTCTCTTTTAACTATATGTATTTTATGTCATAAAAATTTTTAGTAAAAATGATGCCCAAGATGATTCCTCAAGTGAGGGGAGTAAGCATGGTACTGCATCATCCCCTCCTTCGTCTACACCAGTCTTGCCCATACAGGAGGCCCCTAGTACATCTAGTGCGCCAATACTCCTTACTATGCAACATTTAACGGCTGTAATGGATAATTCTATCAAAAACATTTTAGCCAATATGCCCACTTATCAGTGAAAGCGCGACTGCTCTGTTTTAGAAAATTCTGTAGAGCATGAGAACGCTGATGATATGGTTTCTGAAGGGCCCCTACACCAGTCTGAGGGGGCCAGGGAGGTTTTGTCTGAGGGAGAAATTTCAGATTCAGGAAACATTTCTCAATAAGCTGAACCTGATGTGATTACTTTTAAATTTAAGTTGGAACATCTCCGCGCTCTGCTTAAGGAGGTGTTATCCAATTTGGATGATTGTGATTATCTGGTCATTCCAGAACCACTATGTAAAATGGAAAAGTTCTTAGAGGCCCCGGGGCCCCCCCGAAGCTTTTCCTATATCCAAGCGGGTGGCGTACATTGTTAGTGAAGAATGGGACAGGCCCGGTATACCTTTAGTACCTCCCCCCATATTTATAAAATTGTTTTCCTATAGTCGACCCCAGAAAGGACTGATGGCAGACAGTCCCCAAGGTCGAGGGGGCGGTTTCTACTCTACACAAGCGCACCACTATACCCATAGAAGATAGTTGTGCTTTCCAAGATCCTATGGATAAAAAATTAGAAGGTCTGCTAAAGATGTTTGTTCAGCAAGGTTCCCTTCTACAACCAATTGCATGCATTGTCCCTGTCACTGCAGCCGCGTGTTTCTAGTTTGATGAGCTAGGAAAGGCGATTATTAGTAATTCTTCTTCTTATGAGGAGATTATGGACAGAATTCGTGCTCTTAAATTGGCTAATTCTTTCACCCTAGACGCCACCTGGCAATAGGCTAGGTTAGCGGCGATAAAATTCTGGGTTTGCTATTGTGGCGCAGAGCGCTTTGGTTAAAATCTTGGGCAGCGGATGCGTCTTCCAAGAACAAATTGCTTGACATTCCTTTCAAGGGGAAAACACTCTTTGGCCCTGACTTGAAAGAGATTATCTCTGATATCACTGGGGGCAAGGGCCACGCCCTTCCTCAGGATAGGTCTTTTCAAGACCAAAAATAAACCTAAGTTTCGTCCCTTTCGCAGAAACGGATCAGCCCCAAGGGCTATGTCCTTTAAGCAGGAAGGTAATACTTCTCAAGCCAATCCAGCCTGGAGACCTATGCAAGGCTGGAACAAAAGAGAGCAGGCCAGGAAACCTGCCACTGCTACCAAGACAGCATGAAATGCGGGCCCCCGATCCGGGACCGGATCTGGTGGGGGGCAGACTCTCTCTCTTCGCTCAGGCTGGGGCAAGAGATGTTCTGGATCCTTGGGCGCTAGAAATAGTCTCCCAAGGTTATTCTCTGGAGTTCAAGGGGCTTCCTCCAAGGGGGAGGTTCCACAGGTCTCAGTTGTCTTCAGATCACATAAGAAGACAGGCATTCTTACATTGGGTAGAAGACCTGCTAAAAATGGGAGTGATTCATCCTGTTCCATTAGGAGAACAAGGGATGGGGTCCTACTCCAATCTGTTCATAGTTCCCAAAAAAGAGGGAACGTTCAGACCAATCTTAGATCTCAAGATCTTGAACAAGTTTCTCAAGGTTCCATCGTTCAAGATGGAAACCATTCGAACACTCCTTCCTTTCATCCAGGAAGGTCAATTCATGACCAAGGTGGATTTCAAGGATGCGTATCTACATATTCCTATCCACAAGGAACATCATCGGTTCCTAAGGTTTGAATTCCTGGACAAGCATTTCCAGTTCGTGGCGTTTTCTTTCGGATTAGCCACTGCTCCTAGGATTTTCTCATAGGTACTAGGGTCCCTTCTGGCGGTGCTAAGACCAAGGGGCATTGCTGTAGTACCTTACTTGGACGACATTCTGATTCGAGCGTCGTCCCTTCCTCAAGTAAAGGCTCACACGGACATTGTCCTGGCCTTTCTCAGATCTCACGGATGGAAAGTGAACGTGGAAAAGAGTTCTCTATCTCCGTCAACGAGGGTTCCCTTCTTGGGAACTATAATAGACTCCTTAGAAATGAGGATTTTTCTGACAGAAGCCAGAAAAACAAAACTTCTAGACTCTTGTCGGATACTTCATTCCGTTCCTCTTCCTTCCATAGCGCAGTGCATGGAAGTGATAGGTTTGATGGTTGCGGCAATGGACATAGTTCCTTTTGTGCGCATTCATCTAAGACCATTACAACTGTTCATGCTCAGTCAGTGGAATGGGGTTTATACAGACTTGTCTCCGAAGATACAAGTAAATCAGAGGACCAGAGACTCATTCCGTTGGTGGCTGTCCCTGGACAACCTGTCACAAGGGATGACCTTCCGCAGACCAGAGTGGGTCCTTGTCACGACCGACGCCAGTCTGATGGGCTGGGGCGCGGTCTGGGGATCCCTGAAAGCTCAGGGTCTTTGGTCTCGGGTAGAATCTCTTCTACCGATAAATATTCTGGAACTGAGAGCGATATTCAATGCTCTCAAAGCTTGGCCTCAGCTAGCGAGGGCCAAGTTCATACATCAACCATCAGGGGGGAACAAGGAGTTCCCTAGCGATGGAAGAAGTGACCAAAATCATTCTATGGGCGGAGTCTCACTCCTGCCACCTGTCTGCTATCCACATCCCAGGAGTGGAAAATTGGGAAGCGGATTTTCTGAGTCGTCAGACATTGCATCCGGGGGAGTGGGAACTCCATCCGGAAATCTTTGCCCAAGTCACTCAACCGTGGGGCATTCCAGACATGGATCTGATGGCCTCTCGTCAGAACTTCAGAGTTCCTTACTACGGGTACAGATCCAGGGATCCCAAGGCGGCTCTAGTGGATGCACTAGTAGCACCTTGGACCTTCAAACTAGCTTATGTGTTCCCGCCGTTTCCTCTCATCCCCAGGCTGGTAGCCAGGATCAATCAGGAGAGGGCGTCGGTGATTTTGATAGCTCCTGCGTGGCCACGCAGGACTTGGTATGCAGATCTGGTGAATATGTCATCGGCTCCACCATGGAAGCTACCTTTGAGACGAGACCTTCTTGTTCTAGGTCCGTTCGACCCACTCCAGCTGACTGCTTGGAGATTGAACGCTTGATCTTATCAAAGCGAGGGTTCTCAGATTCTGTTATTAATACTCTTGTTCAGGCCTGAAAGCCTGTAACCAGAAAAATTACCACATAATTTGGTATATCTGTTGGTGTGAATCTGCAGGATTCCCTTGGGACAAGGTTAAGATTCCTAAGAGTCTATCCTTCCTTCGAGAAGGATTGGAAAAAGGATTATCTGCAAGTTCCTTGATGGGACAGATTTCTGCCTTGTCTGTGTTACTTCACAAAAAGCTGGCAGCTGTGCCAGATGTTCTAGCCTTTGTTCAGGCTCTGGTTAGAATCAAGCCTGTTTACAAAATTTTGACTCCTCCTTGGAGTCTCAACCTAGTTCTTTCAGTTCTTTAGGGGGTTCCGTTTGAACCCTTACATTCCGTTGATATTAAGTTATTATCTTGGAAAGTTTTGTTTTTGGTTGCAATTTCTTCTGCTAGAAGAGTTTCAGAATTATCTGCTCTGCAGTGTTCTTCTCCTTATCTGGTGTTCCATGCAGATAAGGTGGTTTTGCGTACTAAACCTGGTTTTCTTCCAAAAGTTGTTTCTAACAAAAACATTAACCAGGAGATAGTTGTGCCTTCTTTGTGTCCTAATCCAGTTTCAAAGAAGGAACGTTTGTTGCACAACTTGGATGTAGTTCGTGCTCTCAAATTTTACTTAGCAGCTACTAAGGATTTCAGACAAACTTTGTCTTTGTTTGTTGTTTATTCTGGTAAACGGAGAGGTCAAAAAGCAACTTCTACCTCTCTCTCCTTCTGGATTAAAAGCATTATCCGATTGGCTTATGAGACTGCCGGACGGCAGCCTCCTGAAAGAATCACAGCTCACTCCACTAGGGCTGTGGCTTCCACATGGGCCTTCAAGAACGAGGCTTCTGTTGATCAGATATGTAAGGCAGTGACTTGGTCTTCACTGCACACTTTTTCTAAATTTTACAAATTTGATACTTTTGCTTCTTCTGAGGCTATTTTTGGGAGAAAGGTTTTGCAAGCCGTGGTGCCTTCCATTTAGGCGACCTGATTTGCTCCCTCCCTTCATCCGTGTCCTAAAGCTTTGGTATTGGTTCCCACAAGTAAGGATGACGCCGTGGACCGGACACACCTATGTTGGAGAAAACAGAATTTATGTTTACCTGATAAATTACTTTCTCCAACGGTGTGTCCGGTCCACGGCCCGCCCTGGTTTTTTTAATCAGGTCTGATAATTTATTTTCTTTAACTACAGTCACCACGGTAACATATGGTTTCTCCTATGCAAATATTCCTCCTTAACGTCGGTCGAATGACTGGGGTAGGCGGAGCCTAGGAGGGATCATGTGACCAGCTTTGCTGGGCTCTTTGCCATTTCCTGTTGGGGAGGAGAATATCCCACAAGTAAGGATGACGCCGTGGACCGGACACACCGTTGGAGAAAGTAATTTATCAGGTAAACATAAATTCTGTTTTTTGCGCCTTAATTGCGCATTTTCTTTTGGATGCAGTGCATGCAGCTTCATGTGAGAGGATCTGGTGGCCATTAAAAACGTTCCTGGAAGGCTTATTTCTGTGGCGAATAACCCCCAAGGACAGGTGAAGCCGCAGCAAACGCTGTGGCTGGGACTGTAGTGGGTTTAAAACTGTTTAATTGATAAAACAGCTCCGGTTTCCTCATTTAAGGGGTTACAAACTTGAAAATTGGGGTGCAATACTTTTAAAGCATTAAGACACTAGGGTGCAAATTTGGTAAGGATCGGATATTTCCTTCATAGTTTTTCACACATTCAGAAATAAAGTGTGCTCTGTTTAACATTTAAAGAGACAGTAACGGTTTTGTTTAAAAACGGTTTTATTGCATTAATAGCCTGTATAAGCCTGTCTAACATGTCTGTACCTTCAGATAGAACATGTTCTGTATGTATGGAGGCCAAGGTGGTCCCCCCTTTAAATGTATGTGATAATTGTGCCATGGCATCCAGACAAAGTAAGGACAGTACTGTCACATTTAATAAGGTTGCCCAAGATGATTCCTCAAATGAAGGTAGTGGGGGTAGTTCACCATCCTCTCCTTCTGTGTCAATACCAGTTATGCCCGCGCAGGCGACTCCTAGTACATCTAGCGCGCCATTGCTTGTTACTATGCAACAATTAACAGCAGTAATGGATAATTCTATAGCTAATATTTTATCCAAAATGCCAGCATTTCAAAGAAAGCGTGATTGCTCAGTTTTAAATACAGTAGAGCAAGCGTGCGCTGACGATAATTTATCTGTCATACCCTCACACCAGTCAGAATTGGCAGTGAGGGAGGGTTTGTCGGAGGGAAAAATTTCTGATTCAGGAAGAGTTTCTCAACAGGCAGAACCTGATGTTGTGACGTTTAAATTTAAGTTAGAGCATCTCCGCGCCTTACTTAAGGAGGTACTAACTACTCTGGATGATTGTGACTCTTTGGTCATTCCAGAAAAATTGTCCAAAATGGACAAATTCCTAGAGGTCCCTGTGCACCCTGATGCCTTTCCGATACCTAAAAGGGTGGTGGACATAGTGACTAAGGAGTGGGAGAAACCAGGCATACCTTTTGTCCCACCTCCTATATTTAAGAAAATGTTCCCCATGGTCGACCCAAGGAAGGACGCATGGCAAACAGTCCCTAAGGTTGAGGGGGCAGTTTCTACGCTAGCCAAACGCACGACTATTCCCATTGAGGACAATTGTGCTTTCAAAGATCCTATGGATAAAAAATTGGAGGGTTTCCTTAAAAAGATTTTTGTTCAGCAAGGTTTCCTCCTCAAACCAATTTCATGCATTATTCCTGTCACTACGGCGGTGTGCTTTTGGTTCGATGAACTAGAAAAGTCGCTCAATAAGGAGACTCCATATGAGGAAGTCATGGACAGAATTCACGCACTTAAGTTAGCTAATTCCTTTATTTTAGATGCCGCTTTGCAATTGGCGAGGTTAGCGGCGAAAAATTCAGGGTTTGCAATTGTGGCGCGCAGAGCGCTCTGGCTAAAGTCTTGGTCGGCGGATGTATCTTCCAAGACAAAATTGCTTAATATTCCTTTCATAGGTAAGACCCTTTTTGGGCCAGAATTGAAGGAGATTATTTCAGACATCACTGGGGGAAGGGCCATGCCCTCCCACAGGATAGGCCTTTCAAGGCTAAGAATAATTCCAATTTTCGTTCCTTTCGTAACTTCAGGAACGGACCGTCTCCTAACTCTGCAGCCTCAAGACAAGAGGGTAACGCTTCCCAGGCTAAGCCAGCTTGGAAACCAATGCAAGGCTGGAACAAGGGTAAACAGGCCAAGAAGCCTGCTGCTGCTACCAAGACAGCATGAAGGGGTAGCCCCCGATCCGGGACCGGATCTAGTAGGGGGCAGACTTTCTCTCTTTGCTCAGGCTTGGGCAAGAGATGTTCCGGATCCCTGGGCACTAGAAATAGTCTCTCAGGGTTATCTTCTAGAATTCAAAGAACTTCCTCCAAGGGGAAGGTTCCACATGTCTCGCTTATCTTCAGACCAGATAAAGAGACAGGCATTCTTACAACGCGTAGGAGACCTATTAAAGATGGGAGTGATACACCCAGTTCCAACAGCGGAACAACTCAAACCTGTTTGTAGTTCCCAAAAAAGAGGGAACTTTCAGACCAATTCTGGATTTAAAAATTCTAAACAAATTCCTCAGAGTTCCATCGTTCAAAATGGAAACCATTCGAACAATTTTACCTACAATCCAGGAGGGTCAATATATGACTACCGTGGATTTAAAGGATGCGTATCTACATATTCCTATCCACAAAGATCATCATCAGTTCCTAAGGTTCGCCTTTCTGGACAAACATTACCAGTTCGTGGCTCTTCCGTTCGGTTTAGCCACTGCTCCCAGAATCTTCACAAAGGTGCTAGGGTCCCTTCTAGCGGTTCTAAGACCGAGGGGCATTGCAGTGGCACCTTATCTAGACGACATTCTAATCCAAGCGTCGTCCCTTTCCAGATCAAAGGCTCATACAGACATTGTATTAGCTTTTCTCAGGTCTCACGGGTGGAAGGTGAACGTGGAAAAGAGTTCCCTGTCCCCGTCTACAAGAGTTCCCTTTCTGGGAACAATAATAGATTCTGTAGAAATGAAGATCTTTCTGACAGAGGTCAGAAAATTAAAGCTTCTAAAGGCTTGTCAAGTCCTTCATTCTATTCCTCAGCCTTCCATAGCTCAGTGCATGGAAGTAATAGGTCTAATGGTGGCAGCAATGGACGTGGTTCCTTTTGCTCGAATTCATCTAAGACCATTGCAACTGTGCATGCTCAGACAGTGGAATGGGGGTTATGCAGACTTGTCTCCCCAGATTCAAGTAGACCAGTTAACCAGAGACTCACTCCGTTGGTGGTTGACTCAGGATCACCTGTCTCAGGGAATGAGTTTCCGCAGACCAGAGTGGGTCATTGTCACGACCGACGCCAGTCTATTAGGCTGGTGCGCGGTCTGGGACTCCCTGAAAGCTCAGGGTCTATGGTCTCGGGAAGAGTCTCTTCTCCCGATAAACATCCTGGAACTGAGAGCGATATTCAATGCGCCCCGGGCTTGGCCTCAACTAGCGAAGGCCGGATTCATAAGATTCCAGTCGGACAACATGAGGACTGTAGCTTACATCAACCATCAGGGAGGAACAAAGAGTTCCTTGGCGATGAGAGAGGTATCCAAGATCATCAAATGGGCGGAGGATCACTCCTGCCATCTATCTGCAATTCACATCCCAGGAGTAGACAACTGGGAGGCGGATTATTTGAGTCGTCAGACTTTCCATCCGGGGGAGTGGGAACTCCACCCGGAGGTCTTTGAACAGTTAACTCAATTATGGGTCATTCCAGACATGGATCTGATGGCGTCTCGTCAGAACTTCAAGGTTCCTTGCTACGGGTCCAGATCCAGGGATCCCAAGGCGACTCTAGTGGATGCATTAGTGGCGCCTTGGTCGTTCAACCTAGCTTATGTGTTTCCACCGTTTCCTCTCCTTCCCAGGCTCGTAGCCAGGATCAAACAGGAGAAGGCCTCTGTGATTCTGATAGCTCCTGCGTGGCCACGCAGGACTTGGTATGCAGACCTGGTGAATATGTCATCGGCTCCACCATGGAAGCTACCTTTGAGACAGGATCTTCTAGTACAAGGTCCATTCGAACATCCAAATCTAGTTTCTCTGCAGCTGACTGCTTGGAAATTGAACGCTTGATTTTATCCAAGCGTGGGTTTTCAAATTCAGTGATAGATACTCTGGTTCAAGCCAGAAAACCTGTGACTAGAAAGATTTACCATAAAATATGGAAAAAATATATCTGTTGGTGTGAATCCAAGGGATTCTCCTGGAGTAAAATTAAAATTCCTAAGATTCTTTCCTTTCTCCAAGAGGGTTTGGATAAAGGGTTGTCAGCGAGTTCTCTAAAAGGACAGATTTCTGCTTTATCTGTTTTGTTACCCAAACGCCTGGCAGCTGTGCCAGATGTACAAGCTTTTGTACAGGCTTTGGTCAGAATCAAGCCTGTTTACAGACCCATGACTCCTCCTTGGAGTCTAAATTTAGTTCTTTCAGTTCAAGGGGTTCCGTTTGAACCTTTACATTCCATAGATATCAAGTTACTATCTTGGAAAGTTCTGTTTTTGGTTGCTATTTCTTCTGCTAGAAGAGTTTCCGAATTATCTGCTTTGCAGTGTGATCCACCCTATCTGGTGTTCCATTCAGATAAGGTCGTTTTGCGTACCAAACCTGGTTTTCTTCCAAAAGTAGTTTCCAACAAGAATATTAACCAGGAAATAGTTGTTCCTTCTCTGTGCCTGAATCCAGTTTCAAAGAAGGAATGTTTGTTACACAATTTAGATGTGGTCCGTGCTTTAAAGTTCTATTTAGAAGCAACAAAGGATTTCAGACAAACTTAATCTTTGTTTGTCGTTTACTCTGGTAAGAGGAGAGGACAAAAAGCTACTGCTACCTCTCTTTCTTTCTGGCTGAAAAGCATCATCCGATTGGCTTATGATCCTGCCGGACGGCAGCCTCCTGAACGAATCACAGCTCACTCTACTAGGGCTGTGGCTTCCACATGGGCCTTCAAGAACGAGGCTTCTGTTGATCAGATATGTAAGGCAGCACACTTTTGCCAAATTTTACAAATTTGATACTTATGCTTCTTCGGAGGCTATTTTTGGGAGAAAGGTTTTGCAAGCCGTGGTGCCTTCCGTTTAGGTAACCTGATTTGCTCCCTCCCTTCATCCGTGTCCTAAAGCTTTGGTATTGGTTCCCACAAGTAAGGATGACGCCGTGGACCGGACACACCAATGTTGGAGAAAACAGAATTTATGCTTACCTGATAAATTTCTTTCTCCAATGGTGTGTCCGGTCCACGGCCCGCCCTGGTTTTTTAATCAGGTTTGAAAAATTTCTTTCTCTATACACTACAGTCACCACGGCACCCTATAGTTTCTCCTTTTTTTCTCCTAACCGTCGGTCGAATGACTGGGGGGCGGAGCCAGAGGAGGGGCTATATGGGCAGCTTTTGCTGTGCTCTTTGCCATTTCCTGTTGGGGAAGAGAATATTCCCACAAGTAATGATGACGCTGTGGACCGGACACACCGTTGGAGAAAGAAATTTATCAGGTAAGCATAAATTCTGTTTTTCCAGTTCCCAAGAGAACTTCGGAGATCCTTGCTAAAGAATGGGAGAGGCCAGGTATTCCATTCTCCCCTTCTCCTATTTTTAAGAAAATGTACCCTATAGCCGACGCTATTAGGGATTCTAGGCAGACGGTTCCCAAGGTTGAAGGAGCCATCTCTACCCTTGCCAAACGGACTACTATCCCTATTGAGGATAGTTGTGCTTTTTTTTTTTATTGAAGGAAAGTTTCGGCATACAGGTAAAACAATGAAGCATGACACAATTACTTAGAAAAAAAAAGTAGCAATAACAAGGTATATCTATACAAAATACATAATGAGCTACAAAACCTGAGGTTGGTAATATCAAAGACTTCTTTACCAAGAGGAGAGGCCGCTTTCGGACCCCAGTCCGCAGAAGAATAAGTAATATTTACATAAGTCTATCTGGGGTAGTAGAGACCACTCATGGATCTCATTACATTCACCTCATAATTTTCAGTTTTATAATGTGATAACTCCTAACTGTAAAGCTGACACAATAAACAAGGTGTAAACACTTATTATATATATATAAAGAAAAAGAATATTGTTAAAAAGAAAAAAAAAACGCTTACTATAATCATGAAATGTAACTACTGTTCTAAAGATCCCTGCCATTGTATGAATAAAGAAGGGGGGGGGGTGGGTTAGGTTGGAAGCAGACAAACCTTAAAGACTAGATGCCATGCTAGGATTTCTTAATAGCCAATTATGAATCTCTACCCTAAGTCAATGCATCCTTGCTTATGACACAAAATAATTAAAACTAAATATCTAAGTAGTGGTGCTAGAAAGATGATCTGCATGTCATGACCTCTTCAACATATTATGCTGCACTTAGACAATGTGAGGAAAAACATAATAAATAAGGCACACATTCTTATAATACAGTTGGCAAGTAATAGTAACTTAGATCCAAATGACAGGAGATGCAACTGCAGGTCTGAAGGTCCCCCCTATTACAAATGTAAGAAGAAGGGTTATATTGGTAATGTAGGGACTAATGTGGCTAAATGGTATACAACAATAGTTAGGTTATGCTGGGTATCTAAATGAAGATACTAAAATATAAGCAGTGTAATATAAAACTACCTCCTGCGGGTATTCAGCTCTCAAACCTGGTCAATGTAGCAAATGTGTGAATACCCGTATAACTCAAAATAAGGATATATTTGCAGGACCAGCCTGCATTAAAGGCAGTTGAAAGAGAGTTTTGCAGTGCAATATAAAGGGGGTTATAGCCTCAGAGTAAAATTCAAAAACCTGTACAATGCTTAGATACAAAGAATATTATGCAAAAACAGATTCATAGGATATGATCAACATGAGCTTTCACCAATGTTTAGCACCAAACTGTACTTAGTTATATAAAAAAAATGTAAATACGCAGAAGGAAGACTGTATGAGCAATAATTAACATTAACCTAGAGTCCATGTAGTAAAATCCATCAGCCGTTATATGGGGAACAAGGAGACATTGTTTGAAGTAATAATGGGCTGCAAAGTCATCGCACTCCCGGCTCCCAAGTCAGTACGGTTTACCTTAATGTTCAGTTAGCGGCTGACTGCCATACCTATTAGCCCTCAAGTCACCCCTCGAGCATGAGAGAGAAGCACGGCTCCTGGGTCCCAAATAACGCGGTACTGCATATATGGCCGTATGCTAGCCGGCAATCTGCGAACTCCATTGTAGGGGAGCATATGCGGCTTTATCACGGCTGAAGGAGGGCATTTAGCCTGCAGCAGGGGAATCACGCCGAAGCAACCTTGCTTTTGCATTGGAAGCATTTGTCTGTTGCGTCCCATATTTTCTCGCACCTGCGGTCTCTCTAATTGTGGTCCTAGTGAAGCTCCTACATAAACTTGCGGCATGCTGTTAGAGCTTTGCAAAACAACCGCTGACGTTTTTCCCAGCTTTGAGTCGATCTGCTGTACTGCTCCCATAGATCCAGGCGGTCTGCTTTCAGATGATGTCCTAGAGGTAGGGGCTGGATGCCGGGGGCCCAAAGCGTCAGCCCCTCTCTTTCCATCTCGCAAACTGCAGGTAGGGTAAGAGTGTAGGGTAAATTAGCGCTGCCGAGACCAAATGCCATAGTAAGCTTATTTTCTATTCTATTTCTATTACAGATGCTTCTCTGCAGATCACTAAATTGGCGGCTAAGAGTTCAGGCTTTGCCATCTTAGCGCGCAGGGCTTTATAGTTGAAGTCTTGGTCTGCGGATGTGTCGTCCAAGTCTAAACTTTTGGCTATTCCTTACAGGGGGAAGACCCTGTTCGGGCCTGACTTGAAGGAAATGATTTCTGACATCACGGGAGGCAAGGGTCATCTCCTCCCTCAGGATAAAAAGTCCAAACAGAGAGGGCGACAGAGTAATTTTCGTTCCTTTCGAAATTTCAAGGGAGTTCCCTCTTCCACTAAACAGGAAGGGAATTATTCACAAAACAACTCTACTTGGAGACCCAACCAGTCTTGGAACAAAGGTAAACAATCCAAGAAACCAGCTGCTACTACCAAGTCAGCATGAAGGGTCGGCCCCCGATCCGGGACCGGATCTAGTGGGGGGCAGACTTTCTCTCTTTGTCCAGGCTTGGATAAGAGATGTTCAGGATCCCTGGACGCTGGAAATTGTGTCTCAGGGGTATCAGTTGGAGTTCAGAAACTCTCCTCCCAGAGGAAGGGTTTTTTTTTCACGATTGTCTGTAGACCAGATAAAAAGAGAGGCGTTCTAACGCTGTGTAAGAGATCTCTCCTCTATGGGAGTAATATGTCCCGTTCCAACACAGGAACAGGGACAAGGGTTTTATTCAAATCTCTTTGTAGTTCCCAAAAAAGAGGGAATGTTCCAACCTATTTTAGATCTTAAAAGTCTAAACAAGTTTCTCAGAGTTCCATCCTTCAAGATGGAAACTATTTGTACCATTCTTCCCTTGATCCAGGAGGGTCAATTTATGACTACTGTGGATCTAAAGGACGCATATCTTCATGTTCCTATCCACAGAGATCATTACAAGTTCCTGAGGTTTGCCTTTCTGGACAAACATTTTCAGTTTATGGCTCTTCCTTTTGGTCTGGCCACGGCACCCAGAATTTTCACAAAGGTTCTGGGGTCTCTGCTGGCTGTTCTCAGACCGCGGGGCATTGCAGTGGCGCCCTATCTAGACGATATTCTGATCCAGGCGTCGTCTTATCAGCTGACAAAGTCTCATACCGACGACATTGTTCTGTCCTTTCTAAGGACTCACGGGTGCAAAGTGAATCTAGAAAAGAGTTTGTTAGTTCCACAGACAAGGGTTCCTTTCTTGGGAACGTTAATCGGCTCTCTATCCATGAAGATCTTTTTGACGGACGTCAGAAAGTTAAAGCTTCTGAATACATGCCGAGCCCTTCAGTCCAATCCTCGACCGTCAGTGGCTCAGTGCTTGGAGGCAATTGGATTGATGGAAGCGGCAATGGACATCATTCCGTTTGCTCGTTTTCATCTCAGACCTCTACAACTGAGCATACTCCTCAAATAGATCTAGATCAGGAGACAAGGGATTCTCTTCTATGGTGGTTGTCACCGCATCATCTGTCCCAGGGGACATGCTTCCGCAGACCCTCATGGGTGATAGTGACAACGGACGCCAGCCTATTAGAATGGGGAGCAGTCTGGAACTCCCTGAGGGCTCAGGGGGTATGGACTCGTTCGGAGTCTCTACTTCCCATCAATATCCTGGCGTTGAGAGCAATATTCAATGCGCTCCAGGCTTGGCCTCAGTTGGCTTTGGACGAATTCATTAGATTCCAGTCGGACAACATTACGACTGTAATGTTGCTTACATCAATCATCAGGGAGGAACAAGGAGTTCCTTAGCGATGACAGAAGTATCCAAGATAATTTTTTGGGCGGAGGCTCACTCTTGTTATCTGTCAGCAATCTACATCCCAGGAGTGGACAACTGGGAAGCGGATTTTTTAAGCAGACAGACGTTTCATCCGGGGGAATGGGAACTCCATCCGGAGGTATTTGCCAATCGGATTCTCAAGTGGGGCAGGCCGGAGTTGGACCTTATGGCGTCTCGTCAGAATGCCAAGCTTCCGAGATACGGGTCCAGGTCCAGGGATCCCCAGGCCGAGCTGATAGATGTCTTGACAGTGCCTTGGTCGTTCAACCTAGCTTATGTGTTCCCTCCGTTTGCTCTCCTTCCTCGGGTAATTGCTCGAGTCAAACAGGAGAGGGCATCTGTGATCCTCATGATTCCTGCGTGGCCTCGCAGGACTTGGTATGCCGATCTGGTGGACATGTCATCTCAACCACCATGGAAGCTTCCATTGAGGAAAGACCTCATTCAGGGACCCTACCATCATCCGAATCTAGTTTCTCTGCAGCTAACTGCTTGGAGATTTAAGGCTTAATCTTATCTAAGCGAGGGTTCTCTGATTCGGTCATTGATACCTTGATTCAGGCACGTAATCCTGTTACTAGAAAGATTTACCATAAGATATGGCGTAAATATCTTTATTGGTGTGAATCCAAGGGCTACTCATGGAGTAGGGTTAGGATTCCCAGGATTTTGTCTTTTCTCCAAGAAGGATTGGAGAAAGGGTTGTCAGCAAGTTCCTTAAAGTGACAGATTTCTGCTTTGTCTATTTTGTTACACAAGCGTCTGGCAGATGTTCCAGATGTTCAGTCTTTTTGTCAGGCTCTGACTAGAATCAAGCCTGTGTTTAGACCAATTGCTCCTCCTTGGAGTTTGAATTTAGTTCTTAATGTTCTTCAAGGGGTTCCGTTTAAACCTATGCATTGATATTAAGTTGTTATCTTGGAAGGTTTTATTTTTGGTTGCTATTTCTTCTGCTCGCAGAGTTTCTGAGCTTTCGGCATTACAATGTGATTCTCCTTATCTTATTTTCCATGCGGATAAGGTGGTTTTGCATACCAAACATGGTTTTCTTCCTAAGGTTGTTTCTAATAAGAATATTAATCAGGAAATTGTTGTTCCTTCCTTGTGTCCTAATCCTTCTAAGAAGGAGCGTCTGTTACATAATTTGGACGTGGTCCGTGCCTTGAAGTTCTACTTACAGGCGACTAAAGATTTTCGTCAATCATCTTCCTTGTTTGTCGTTTTTTCAGGGAAACGTAGGGGTCAGAAAGCTACGGCTACCTCTCTTTCCTTTTGGCTGAAGAGTATCATCCGTTTTGCATATGAGACTGCTGGACAGCAGCCTCCTGAACGAATTACGGCTCATTCCACTAGGGCTGTGGCTTCCTCATGGGCATTCAAAAATGATGCTTCTGTTGAACAGATTTGCAAAGCTGCAACTTGGTCGTCTCTTCACACTTTTTCCAAATTTTCCAAATTTTATAGTTTTGCCTCGTCTGAGGCTGTTTTTGGGAGGAAAGTTCTTCAAGCAGTGGTGCCTGCCGTTTAGGTTCCCTGTCTTGTCCCTCCCGTTTCATCCGTGTACTATAGCATTGGTATTGTATCCCACAAGTAAGGATTAAATCCGTGGACTCATCGTATCTTGTAAAAGAAAATGAAATGTATTCTTACCTGATAAATTTGTTTCTTTTACGATACGATGAGTCCACGGCCCACCCTGTTTTTTCTGAGACAGGTCTTTAATTTTGTTAAAACTTCAGTCACCTCTGCACCTTGGCTTTTCCTTTCTCTTCCTAACTTCGGTCGAATGACTGGAGTGGAAGGGAAGGGAGGAGCTATATATAAAGCTCTGATGTGGTGCTCTTTGCCTCCTCCTGCTGACCAGGAGCCGATATCCCATCCAAGGATGAAATCCCTGGACTCATTGTATCGTAAAAGAAACAAATTTATCAGGAAAGAATAAATTTCATTATCCTTTAAAACAATAAAAATTCTGGTGTAGACTGTCCCTTTAACATTTAAAGGTTTTATACATTATTTTTTTTGCTTCTCATTAGTAATCTTCCTCGGCATCACAATGCATAATTTTGTGTAGTTGCAGTATTGCTTATATGTGCAAAAAAATCATACTGTTGCTAGTTTAAATCCAGATACATTTAGTAATCATTTGTACCGCATGCCACGTTTATTTAATATGCCCCTTTGGAATTTAAAGTTAAATTGATATATCTGATGATAATACCTTTTAATTAAGAAATAATTGGTATTGACACTAATACACAAGATAATGGCTCTCCTATCATTGCACCAATTTATATATTTAAATAGAATTGCATATTTTATTTCTAGAGCAGCTGGTTGTGTAGAAAATTCTGTATGTATTTTTATGGCAACAATTGCATTGGAAATGTTCCCTTTGCTAAAATATACCAGAATCTGTTACATTTTTACAGTAGCTTTAATTACAGTAAATGAATGCCAGCAACCAAGACGTGTTTCCATGGCAACACTGACTTAGCTCTGCATGCTATTAGTGAAACACCATCTCATAACGTACATACAGTAGCTTCCAGTTGCTTCCCTTAAGTGTACTGGAAATGTTCCTAAAACAAGCAAAAGCTATTTTAGTCTGTTGAGGGCAAACAAGGAAAATCCATTTTATAAATTATATAGGCACAATAAGTATGTGATAGAAACTGGTTACAAGAAGAGCTCTGGAGCTAATGGTGGCAAAGTGTGACAGATAATCTTATACATTCTTGCACAAATAGAAATAATTAATGGAAAATATATATTCTTCCCCACTGTACTCTAATGTGATCATTTGTAATACCTTAATCTTAAATAACACAAGTTAAAATATATTAGTCGCTTTCATTTAAAATAAAATAATTATTTTATACAGATATTGTAATTCTTTTTTTTTATTTTAAAAGCATTTTTGATTTCTAGAAATAAACACTATAATGAAAATTCTGCATAAATATTCACTTACAGAATTATTGTTAAAAATCAATGCAGACCAGTGTTACCTCTAAGGCTAGTTTTGTTAGCGCCCCAGCAGTGAAACAGTTAATTAGTAAACCACACCTTGTAGTCTGCATTGTATAGTGTTTGCGAATTGATCTATTTAACTGTTTCACTGCTGGGCCACACTCCAAACTGGCCTTAGAGGGAACTCTGATGCCGATATATTTGTTCAACAGTTTATTTTTTTTCTTAAATTTAGAGACTTGGTAAAACGTGGTCCTGTTTTTATTTTGAGAAAATCAAAACAATAGTATAGTGGTTTTATAGAAATCAAATTTATTGTAGTCATGTAGAATGGGATAGATCTAAGGCTTTCATGCGGCTAGATTACGGGTTGTGCGTTAGGGTAAAAAAGCAGCGTTAAGAGGTCCTAACGCTGCTTTTTTATGCCCGCTGGTATTACGAGTCTTGCAGGTTTAGGGTGACCGCACAATTCTTTGGCCTTACCGCAAACGACTTACGAAAACTTTGTAAATTCTTTTTTCTATGGGACTTCCATAGCGCTGATATAACGAGTCTGTCCTGGGAGGCCAAAAAGTGAGCGGTACACCCTACCCTGTCAAGAGTCCTAACGCATTTAAAAGTCAGTAGTTATGCGTTTTACACTACAACGCTGTAGCAAAAAACTCATAACTAAAGTGCTAAAAAGTACACTAACACCCATAAACTACCTATTAACCCCTAAACCGAGGCCCTCCCGCATCGCAAATACTAAAATAAAAATTTTAACCCCTAATCTGCCGCTCCGGACACCGCCGCCACCTACATTATATTTATGAACCCCTAATCTGCTGCCCCCAACATCGCTGACACCTACATTATATTTATTAACCCCTAATCTGCCGCCCCCAATGTCGCCGCCACCTACCTACACTTATTATCCCCTAATCTGCCACCCCCAACTTCGCCGCCACTATTATAAACATATTAACCCCTAAACCACCGCACTCCCGCCTCGCAAACATTAGTTAAATATTATTAACCCCTAATCTGCCGTCCCTATCATCGCCACCACCTACCTACATTTAATAACCCCTAATCTGCCACCCCCAACGTCGCCACCACTATATAAAAGTTATTAACCCCTAAACCTAAGTCTAACCCTAAACCTAACACCAACTAACTTAAATATAATTTAAATAAATCTAAATTAATATTCCTATCATTAACTAAATTATTCCTATTTAAAACTAAATACTTACCTATAAAATAAACCCTAAGCTAGCTACAATATAACTAATAGTTACATTGTAGCTATCTTAGGATTTATTTTTTATTTTACAGGCAAGTTTGTATTTATTTTAACTAGGTAGAATAGTTATTAAATAGTTATTAACTATTTAATAACTACCTAGCTAAATTAAATACAAATTTACCTGTAAAATAAAACCTAACCTAAGTTACACTAACACCTAACACTACACTATAATTAAATAAATTAACTAAATTAAATACAATTACCTAAATTTGAATTAAATTAGCTAAAGTACATAAAAACAAACACTAAATTACAGAAAATAATAAACAAATTACAGATATTTAAACTAATTACACCTAATCTAATAGCCCTATTAAAATAAAAAAGCCTCCCCAAAATAAAAAAAAACCCTAGCCTACACTAAACTACCAATAGCCCTTAAAAGGGCCTTTTGCGGGACATTGCCCCAAAGTAATCAGCTCTTTTACCTGTAAAAAAAAATACAAACAACCCTCCCCACAGTAAAACCCACCACCCACACAACCAACCCCCCAAATAAAATACTATCTAAAAAACCTAAGCTCCCCATTGCCCTTTAAGGGCAGTTAGCTCTTTTGCCGCCCAAACCCTAATCTAAAAAATAAAACCCACCCAATACACCCTTAAAAAAACCTAACATTAACCCCCTGAAGATCGACTTACCGGGAGACGTCGTCATCCAAGCCGGGCAAAGTGGTCCTCCAGATGGGCAGAAGTGGTCCTCCAGACGGGCAGAAGTCTTCATCCAAGCCGGGCAGAAGTGGTCCTCCAGACGGGCAGAAGTGGTCCTCCAGACGGGCAGAAGTCTTCATCCAAGCCGGGCAGAAGTGGTCCTCCAGACGGGCAGAAGTCTTCATCCAGACGGCATCTTCTATCTTCATCCATCCGGTGCGGAGCGGGTCCATCTTCAAGACATCCGACGCAGAGCATCCTCTTCATCCGACGACTAAAACAGAATGAAGGTACCTTTAAGTGACGTCATCCAAGATGGCGTCCCTTAGATTCCGATTGGCTGATAGAATTCTATTCCAATCAGCCAATAGAATGTGGGCTCAATCCTATTGGCTGATTGCATCATCCAATAGGATTTTTTCTACCTTAATTCCGATTGGCTGATAGAATTCTATCAGCCATTCGGAATCTAAGGGACGCCATCTTGGATGACGTCACTTAAAAGTACCTTCATTCTGTTTTAGTCGTTGCCAGAAGAGGATGCACTGCTCTTGAAGATGGACCCGCTCCGCGCCGGATGGATGAAGATAGAAGATGCTGTCTGGATGAAGACTTCTGCCTGGCTTGGATGAAGACTTCTGCCCGTCTGGAGGACCACTTCTGCCCAGCTTGGATGAAGACTTCTGCCCGTCTGGAGGACCACTTCTGCCTGGCTTGGATGAAGACTTCTGCCCGTCTGGAGGACCACTTCGCCTGGCTTGGATGAAGACGTCTCCCAGTATGTCGATCTTCAGGTGGTTAGTGTCAGGTTTTTTAAGGGTGTATTGGGTGGGTTTTATTTTTTAGATTAGAGTTAGGGCGGCAAAAGAGCTAACTGCCCTTCTAAGGGGTATGCCCATCCAAATGCCCTGGGGAGCTTAGGTTTTTTTAGATAGTATTTTATTTGGGGGTTTGGTTGTGTGGGTGTTGGGTTTTACTGTTGGGGGGGTTGTTTGTATTTTTTTTTTACAGGTAAAAGAGCTGATTACTTTGGGGCAATGCCCAGCAAAAGGCCCTTTTAAGGGCTATTGGTAGTTTAGTTTAGGTTAGGTTTTTTTTATTTTGGGGGAGCTTTTTTTATTTTAATAGGGCTATTAGATTAGGTGTAGTTAGTTTAAATTGCTGTAATTTGTTTATTATTTTCTGTAATTTAGTGGGGGGGGGGTTGTACTTTAGCTAATTTATTTTAATTTAGGTAATTGTATTTAATTTAGTTAATTTATTTAATTATAGTGTAGTGTTAGGTGTTATTGTAACTTAGGTTAGGTTTTATTTTACAGGTAAATTTGTATTTATTTTAGCTAGGTAGTTATTAAATAGCTAATAACTATTTAATAACTGTTCTACCTAGTTAAAATAAATACAAACTTGCCTGTAAAATAAAAATAAATCCTAAGCTAGCTACAATGTAACTATTAGTTATATTGTAGCTAGTTTAGGGTTTATTTTATAGGTAAGTATTTAGTTTTAAATAGGAATAATTTAGTTAATGATAGGAATATTTATTTAGATTTATTGTAATTATATTTAAGTTAGGGGGTGTTAGGTTTAGGGTTAGACTTATTTTTAGGGGTTAATAACTTTAATATAGTGGCGGCGATGTTGGGGGCGGCAGATTAGGGGTTAATAAATGTAGGTAGGTGGCGGCGATGTTAGGGACGGCAGATTAGTGTTTAGTAATATTTAATTAATATTTGCAAGGCGGGAGTGCGGCGGTTTAGGGGTTAATATGTTTATTATAGTGGCGGCTACGTTGGAGGCGGCAGATTAGGGGTTAATAAGTGTAGGTAGGTGGCGGCGACATTGGGGGCGGCAGATTAGGGGTTAATAAATATAATGTAGGTGGAGGCGGTGTCCGGAGCGGCAGATTAGGGGTTAATAATTATAATGTAGGTGTCGGCGATGTCGGGGCGGCAGATTAGGGGATAATAAGTGTGAGATTAGGGGTGTTTAGACTCGGGGTTCATGTTAGGGTGTTAGGTGTAGACATAACTTTTATTTCCCCATAGGAATCAATGGGGCTGCGTTATGGAGTTTACGCTGCTTTTTTTGCAGGTGTTAGACTTTTTTTCAGCCGGTGGATTCCTATGGGGAAATCGTGCATGAGCACGTACGACCAGCTCACCGCTGATATTGGATATATTGGAGTGCGGTAATGAGCAAAATTTTGCTCAACGCTCACTTCTTGTCTTTTAACAACGGGTTTCTGAAAACTTGTAATACCAGCGCTGCAGGTAAGTGAGCGGTGAGGGAAAACTGCTCATTAGCACCACAATTTTTCCTACACTGAAATAACTATAAAAAAGGCTATATATGTGGATATGATGCTCTCTTCAGCTATAGTAAATTAGATTTTTAAAATCATTGATGCTGAATGAAAGATACCCAAGAGGACTTATTATTATTTAGTTTGATACCAGATTGTGAAGATGTGACATAAATACTGATTCTTATCTTCTGTAACAACCGTTTTTTAAGTACAATATTTTGTGTGTGTATTGCAGGATTACCGAGTTAATATATTTCTAAGACAAAGATGGAATGACCCACGTCTTAAACTACCAACTGATTTCCGTGGATCTGATGCACTTACAGTGGATCCAACTATGTTTAAATGTCTATGGAAACCTGATTTATTTTTTGCAAATGAAAAGATGGCAAATTTTCACGATGTTACCCAAGAAAATATACTTCTATTTATATTTCGTGATGGAGATGTCCTTCTTAGCATGCGGTGAGTTTTTTGTTCTTTTTTTCCCAATATTTACTAAATATTATGGTAGAAAAGTTTTATTTGACTTAAAAGATTACAATATAAAAATGTAGTCTTTTAATTCTTTAGCACATTTTGTTGTGAACCAAATAGAAAAGTACATATTTTAACATGTTATGTCTTTTAAAGGGACACAAAGTCAAAATTACATTCTCAAAGTACAGATAGATCATGCAGTTTACTTCTATTGTTGGCTACACACATATGCCTCTTGTCATTGGCTCACCAAATGCATTCCGTTAGATCCCAGTTGTGCTTTGCTGCTCTTGATATGACTTTAAAGAGTTATAAAACAGGTTGAGATCTGTGCATATCCTAAAAGGGCTAATTAATTTAAAATAGTTTGCATAAAAAAATTGTTTAAAAATTGCTGGCAAGTATTTTAAAATAATTTTCAAAAATAAGCAAAATGAATTACATAGCTAAGCTGTCTGGAACAACCGACTCCACCCCCTTTATCAGTGTTTAGACACAGGCATTGTATTTCAACTGAGTTCACAGCTTCTAGGCATGCTCCAGCAGATCATCCCTATGCACTTTTGCATTCTACCAAAACAACAATAGATATAGATACAGCCATAGAAGGACATGTGTGGGGGGAGTTAGAGCTTTACAATTCAGAAACTAAAAACAAAGGGTTAATGGCGAAGCACTGCAGTATAAATTTGGTAAAGTAATTAAAGTACATATTATTATATTTTGTCTCTATCCTAACTTGTTTTATGTCCTTTTAACTGTGTTTAATAAGGATGTACATTCGGTTCCTTAGTTAGGATCAGAAAATATGGAAGAAGACAGCCGCTTGTGACATTCGGCTATTTCTGATTCTGGATTTGCACAGATCTTAGTGTGTTGCACCTTAACAATCTGGCTCCGAAAAAGCTGAATGCCACGAATAGCTTCCTCCTTCCACATTCAGCAGTGAACGAAACTGCCGACTGTACATATCTACCTCCAAACATTCTGCAAAGTGATAGCTTGATCAGTGTAGGAGCTAGTTTATATGTCTTAATCTGGTCTCAGCAAGATATATAAACCTTCTCAAAAAACTGTTGAAGGGGTATAAGGATAATAGGCTTTTCTAAAAAGTATGACTCTGGGCAGCAAAACAATGATAATTCAGATTTTAAAACATTTTGCACCTGAGTGATAAAGAGTTTATCGCGGCTGTTTGCGCTCCCCGGGCTTACCGCTGGTATTACAAGTTGAAAGTAAACGTGATCGCTTGAGTGCAATCACTATTTACACTAGAATGATTACTGCAACTTCAGAGCTCTGGTTAACTGTTTCGCAAAACTAAAAAGTTGCGTAATACACATTAAAAATGCATTACATAGTTACACTCATAATAACGCCATCTAATAAAAACTATTTGAAAAAAAATATTATACACAAAAGTTATAGATGCTCAAAGATATGAGATGTCCGGTGTTAGAAAAAAAAAAAAGGCAGACAAAGGGCTTTAACATTAAGATACATACATATACATATTTAAAAATGTGTGTGTATATATATATATATATATATATATATAGAGAGAGAGAGAGAGAGAGAGAGAGAGAGAGAGAGAGAGAGAGAGAGAGAGAGAGAGAGAGAGAGAGAGAGAGAGAGAGAGAGAGAGAGAGAGAGAGAGAGAGAGAGAGAACAAAAAAACATCAGTTATACTGTATATAGAAATATTTATTTCTGAATAAACATATTCTGCTACGTACTTATATGGGGAATACATGAACGCACTCGCAAGATTGTAAGTAATAAAATGATAATTTTTTTTATTGTTTTCTCTAAGTATTGAGCTTTGGTTTTCCAGACAAATATAAGATAAGGAAGCAAATCTGTGAACACAAGGTGATAACATGAGATATGATATTACCTGAAACTCAACCTACTGCAATAGGCTGTGGTTTAAAAGCACAAAACCAGCTACTTCATATACACAAATAAACCTGAAAATGCAATTTCTCATACATTTTATACTCTGCAGCTGGTATAACAAGTCATTGAAAATACATTAATATAAAAACAATTTTACAGTGTACTCTCCCTTTAATTCCCTGTTAAAGGGACAGTCAACACCAGAATTGTTGTTGTTTTAAAAGATAGAAAATCCCTTAATTAACAATTCCTCAGTTTTGCATAATCAACACAGTTATAATTATATACGTTTTACCTCTGTAATTACCTTGTATCTAAGCCTCAGCAGACTGCCCCCTTATTTCAGTTCTTTTGACAGACTTGCATTTTAGCCAATCAGAGCTGTCTCCATGGTAAATTCATGTGCATGAGCTCAATGTTATCTATATGAAACACGCGAACTAATGCCCTCTAGTGGTGAAAAACTATCAAAATGCATTTAGATTAGAGGCGGCCTTCAAGGTCTAAGAAATTAGCATATGAACCTCCTAGGTTTAGCTTTCAACTAAAAATACCGAGAGAACAAAGCAAAATTGGTGATAAAAGTAAAATGGAAAGTTGTTTAAAATTACATGCCTTATTTGAAACATGAAAGTTTTTTTCGACTTGACTGTCCCTTTAAGCTGTAGAATCAAGTGATTTTAAAGTATTGTGTGGTAGTAGACCTAGCGCTATTGGGTGCACCTACAGCTCTCTTCAATGGGTCTCTTAGTAGACCTAGTGGGTTGCAATAATATGCAACAATGAAGTGAGCGCCTAAATATAAGGCTGAGGTGAAGTTAGTTCAATAGGTAGTAGTCATTTATTATGAACAAATAATTCCAGTGGAGATACACTTAAAATCATTTGCAATTATAAAATCATGGATCCATGATTTTAAATCAATCAAATCTTAAGGAAATGTAATATGTAATGTTCATAGTTAAAATGTTATAAACATAAGTTACATTCTTATCTTTTATTTCAATTTCCTAGTAAACCTTTTTTTTAGCATATACTCTATTACATTGATTACAAGTTATCTTTACCCAGCGTATTCCCTTTAGTCCTCATTGAAAGACAATGAAAAAACAGAAGCACACACAAGTTAAAGTGCATGATTTTCCTTTATTTTTTAAGGTAGAGCACATCATTAAAACCCTTTTACTGCCTGTTCTTTGTTGTTGCTGTTTTTACCCACCTTCTTTCTAGAACCAGTTTTTATTTGTTTTATCTTTCATCTGACTTCTTACAGTGCCAATGTACACACTGTATCAGGAGCGCACTCCAAAGTAAAGATCCTAAGAGTGCAAAGAATAAAATATCAATCTTTATAAAGGATCCTAAATAATAGCACTCTTTCTTCTTTGTGACCCTCAAACTTTTGCTTCCCTTTTTACAGTGCTATTCTGTCCCTGGTCTGAAGGACCTAATTACACTTAGTAAAAATACATATAAAAAAGTGCCGCAGATTCCAGAGTAAAATATCAAGTTTAAAAGTACACAAAACCCAAATTTTGTTTGTTCGTGATTTACTGGGAGAATTCAATTTTAAACAACCTGTAAACTTGCTTCTATTTTCTAATTTTTGTTCTCTTGGTATCCTTTGTTGAAAAGCATACCTAGGTAGGCTCAGGAGCTGCTGATTGGTGGTTGCATATATATGGCTCAATGACATGGCTCACATATCTGCATTGCTGTTTCTTCAGTGGGAGAAAAAAGTGCTATGCGCTGATTAATAGGTAAGCTGTATTTTCTAGCTGTCTCTCAAACAACTAAAAAAGGTATTGATACAAGGGATGAGAATATACAGTGCTAAAAAAAGTTTAACCTATATGATGGAGTGGTCAATGTAAAATTAAATTATATATCAGATGCACTTACACTTATAAATTCATAACAGTGAGTGGTATTAAAAATAATCAATTTATTACTGATAACAAATATATGTACAATATAAAAATCTCTTGGTAGTCACAAATACAGATAATCAATAGTATCTTAGGTTGGCCAACCATTAGGATAAAATATAACTATTGTTAAAATATAGACGTATGCGAGTGTATAGATTCACCTAAAATAGGTAATATCACAGAAGTGAATTCATGCAGAAATAAAATCTATATAAAACATAAATAAAAGCATATGTTCAACAATGGCAGTGCTAAATGTAGCATAAATAAAAAGAGAGAAGCGCTCAACCTGGGAACGAACAATAGCACAATCGCTTATTCTATGGCTAGTTACCACCCTAGAAGCAGCCACTTTTTCACAGAGAAGAACTTTCCTGTAGCATATAAGTCTGATCCTGACTTTAACAGTGCAGTCCAGCCCCGAAATACCAGGCAATCCCTCTCTGAACGAGAGAAACGGCAAAACCCCAGACGTACATTTCGGCCTATTGTGGGCCTCGTCAGTGAGGTGCAGCCATATCCCTCTAGGCACACTGAGCAACGGGTCCACGTCTGGATTCCCGCATCACACTTAGGGAGACTTCCCTAAGTGTCATAATTTGCATAAATAAAAAGAGAGAAGTGCTCAACCTGGGAACGAACAATAGCACAATAGCTTGTTCTATGACTAGTTACCACCCTAGAAGCAGCCTCTTTTTGCTCAATATGTGCCTTTCACAGAGAAGAACATTCCTGTAGCATATCAGTCTAATCCTGACTTTAACAGTGCAGTCCAGCCCCGAAATTCCAGGCAATCCCTCTCTGAACGAGAGAAACGGCAAAACCCCAGACGTACGTTTCGGCCTATTTTGTGCCTCGTCAGGCAAGTTATGACACTTAGGGAAGTCTCCCTAAATGTGATGCGGGAATCCAGACGTGGACCCGTTGCTCAGTGTGTCTAGAGGGATATGGCTGCACCTCACTGACGAGGCCCACAATAGGCCGATACGTACGTCTGGGGTTTTGCTGTTTCTCTCGTTCAGAGAGGGATTGCCTGGTATTTCGGGGCTGGACTGTACTGTGAAGTCAGGATCAGACTGATATGCTTCAGGAAAGTTCTTCTCTGTGAAAGGCACATGTTGAGCAAAAGAGGCTGCTTCTTGGGTGGTAACTAGCCATAGAACAAGCTTTTATGCTATTGTTCGTTCTCAGGTTGAGCGCTTCTCTCTTTTTATTTAATTATTAGTGCTAAATGTAGCGCCAGGCAGGAGGATTTCCCTGTTAAAAGAGTAAGCGTGTTCTATCCAGTAATGTCTGGTATTAGGCTTATTTCCAAAAAGATATGCAGACTGTCGTATAGAGTCTTAGGGGTAGATTTATCATGGTGCGAGCGGACATGACACAATGTAGCGTATCATGTCTGCTGCATATCGATAAATGCTGACAGCATACGCTGTCGGCATTTATCATTGCTCCAGCAGATCTTGTGAACTGCTGCTGTGATGCCACCCCCTGCAGATTCGTGGCCAATCGAACGCTAGCAGGGGGTGTCAATCAACCCGATTGTATTCGATCGGGTTGATTCCTGTCCGCGCAGACGGACAAGTTATGGAGCAGCGGTCTTTAGACCGCTGCTTCATAACTTCTGTTTCCGGCGAGCCTGAAGGCTCGTGCTGAAACAGGGGCATCAAGCTCCATACAGAGCTTGATAAATCGGCCCCATAGTCTTTAATTCAAATTGCAGTAATGTGCTGGTGTAATTGTTCACCTACTTTAATGCAAGTCCTGATGTTTAAGGGAAGACCGATTCTGGAGCCGGATAATGAAGTGTCCCCTGTCCGGTGTGCTCACAGCGTCTGTAGTTTAAAGTTTCCTGCAAGGGTTTACTTCAGGCTCTACGACTCTCCCCAAAGCTATGGTATCCAAACGCTGTATGTTCTCACCCCTTGTATCGATTGCAGTTTCTTCAACAAAGGATACCAAGAGAATGAAGCAGATTGAATAATAGAAGTATATTGGAACGTTGTTTAAAATTGTATTCTCTATCTGAATCATGAAATGAATTTTGGGTTTCATGTTTCTTTTAATGGGCACACATGATAATTAAAAACACTTATAGAAAAGCTGACTGAGTGAAGCACATCAGATTAATATAATAAAAATTGAAACCTAATTTTGCCACTGATATTTACAAGTAAGGAACTGCCTTTTTTGTATATCTGTCAATTATAAATTGAATCTTAAAGGGGCAGCAATGTCAAAATCATAGATGAGCTCTGGCAGCAGTGTTTGCAACAATGTTTATAGCAATGCAATACATAGTTGCGAACCCTATTGCCATAGACTGATAAGACATGTGCACGCTCCTATCAGCATACTCAAGTTTACTCTTCAACAAAGGATACCAAATTTCATAAGACAGAAACACCCCCGTCAGTAAATTGTAACATTTTTTTAAATCTGTATGCTCTATCTGAAACGTGAATATTTAATTTGCACTTTACGGTCCTTTTAATAGGCAAAAAAGGAGCTGTGTATTATTTAACCCCATAAGTGTGAATGACAACACGTGATTCTCATCCACACAATGTTTTTAATGCAAATGACACCCAGGTGTCATCATCCATGAAGGGTATTGCTGTCTGAGTCCATTGCTGCCCCGCTCCTGCACTTAACCCTCATGCCTGTTGATCTAGGCCTCTGGCATTGCTGGGGGAATCCAGGGATACCGGTGACATCACCACGTTTAAACCCGGTAGTGCTAGGAAGGACCACAGAGCTTAAAGGGACAGTAAACACCTTGTAATTACAAGACATGTACTGTATGTTGTGTTGCTATAGAATAAAATATCAGCCAAGTCTTAATGTTTCTAAAACTAATTAACATTCTTTTTACTGCAATTATTTTTCAGTAGCCACACTCCACCCATCATTTGCCTTATTTGGAGGAGCTAATTTGGGGTTTAGTCTGCAGACAACAAAGCTAGCAACCGTGATAAAGTTAATTTATAGTTAATTGTTTTGCAGTTGTTGTCAGTTCAAGCTATTTAGGGACAGATATGTAGCAGGGTTATAGCCTTGAGAAGTGTGAATTTCAAGGTCTGAGTTGGAAATTGCTATGTTTTACATCAAAATGGGCAAAATAAATAATACAATTATATTGCAAAGTTGTTTTTATTGTACATAACTAAACATAAAAAAAATATTAAGGTGTTTACTATCCTTTCTTTAAGACAAAGTCCCTATATAAATTTTAATAGTCAGGTGGTCACCGTGTTAATAGTGATCACCTGGCATTAATTAATTTGGGCTCTATGTACAGATCTAAGTTACATAACTGTACTGGAAGGCCCTTATTTATTTGAGGATAGACCTTTCTTTGTTCTATAGAATTTAGGGGGAAAACACAGATCCACTATTGTTAATAAACTTGTTTATTAACATTTTATTTAAAAAAACAATTTGTTTTCCACACTTTTAAATGCAGATTTCTTACATGTTATGATATATACATAAGGTATAGGCACAAAAATATAGCCTACAATCCCCAGTATCTCTAGCATACTTGAAAACATTACCCCCACTTTTATATTAATTTACCACTCTCCATCTTGTGTAAACCGTGACGTTTTAATGTATGCTGGGGTACTGGCTCTTGTAGGCTCTTATTGCTATGTGCTATATTTCTCTTGTTAAGTGTATCCAGTCCACGGATCATCCATTACTTGTGGGATATTCTCCTTCCCAACAGGAAGTTGCAAGATGATCACCCACAGCAGAGCTGCTATATAGCTCCTCCCCTCACTGCCATATCCAGTCATTCTCTTGCAACTCTCAACAAAGATGGAGGTAGTAAGAGGAGAGTGGTGTATTATAGTTAGTTTTTTAACTTCAATCAAAAGTTTGTTATTTTTAAATGGTACCGGAGTGTACTATTTTATCTCAGGCAGCTTTAGAAGAAGAATCTGCCTGCGGTTTCTATGATCTTAGCAGAAGTAACTAAGATCCACTGCCGTTCTCACATATTCTGAGGGGTGAGGTAACTTCAGAGGGGGAATGGCGTGCAGGTTATCCTGCAATAAGGTATGTGCAGTTAACATATTTCTAGGGATGGAATTTGCTAGAAAAATGCTGCTGATACCGGATTAATGTAAGTTAAGCCTAAATACAGTGATTTAATAGCGACTGGTATCAGGCTTATTACCAGAGATACATACTCTTATAAAAGTGCAATATAAAACGTTTGCTGGCATGTTTAATCGTTTTTATATATGCTTGGTGATAAAACTTATTGGGGCCTAGTTTTTTCCACATGGCTGGCTTGATTTTTGCCTAGAAACAGTTTCCTGAGGCTTTCCACTGTTGTAATATGAGTGGGAGGGGCCTATGTTAGCGCTTTTATGCACTGGAAACTATTTGAACCATCTTACTCATGATCCAAGAGGGTCAGTACATGACCACAGTGGACTTAAAGGATGCCTACCTTCACATTCCGATTCACAAGAATCATCATCGGTTCCTGAGATTTGCCTTTCTAGACAGGCATTACCAATTTGTAGCTCTTCCCTTCGGGTTGGCTACAGCCCCAATAATTTTTACAAAGGTTCTGGGCTCTCTTCTGGCGGTTCTAAGACCGCGAGGCATAGCGGTGGCTCCTTATCTAGACGACATCCTGATACAGGCGTCAAGCTTTCAAATTGCCAAGTCTCATACAGAGATAGTTCTGGCATTTCTGAGGTCGCATGGGTGGAAAGTGAACGAAGAAAAGAGTTATCTATCTCCTCTCACAAGGGTTTCCTTCCTAAGGGACTCTTATAGATTCTGTAGAAATGAAAATTTACCTGACGGAGTCCAGGTTATCAAAACTTCTAAATGCTTGCCGTGTTCTTCACTCCACTCTGCGCCCTGCAGTGGCTCAGTGCATGGAGGTAATCGGCTTAATGGTAGCGGCAATGGACATAGTGCCATTTGCGCGCCTGCATCTCAGACCGCTGCAATTATGCATGCTCAGTCAGTGGAATGGGGATTACACAGATTTGTCCCCTCTACTAAATCTGGATCAGGAAACCAGAGATTCTCTTCTCTAGCGGTTATCTTGGGTCCACCTGTCCAAGGGTATGACTTTTCGCAGACCAGATTGGACGATTGTAACAACGGATGCCAGCCTTCTAGGTTGGTGTGCAGTCTGGAACTCTCTGAAGGCTCAGGGATCGTGGACTGAGGAAGAGAAACTCCTCCCAATAAATATTCTGGAGTTAAGAGCTATATTCAATGCTCTTCTAGCTTGGCCTCAGTTAGCAACCCTGAGGTTCATCAGATTTCAGTCGGACAACATCATGACTGTGGCTTACATCAACCATCAAGGGGGAACCAGGAGTTCCCTAGCGATGTTAGCGAAGTCTCCAATATAATTCGCTGGGCAGAGTCTCATTCTTGCCACCTATCAGCAATCCATATCCCAGGTGTAGAGAACTGGGAGGCGGATTTTCTAAGTCGTCAGACTTTTCATCCGGGGGAGTGGGAACTCCATCCGGAGGTGTTTGCTCAATTGGTTCATCGTTGGGGCAAACCAGAACTGGATCTCATGGCGTCTCGCCAGAACGCCAAGCTTCCTTGTTATGGATCCAGGTCCAGGGACCCAGAAGCGACGCTGATAGATGCTCTAGCAGCTCCTTGGTTCTTCAACCTGGCTTATGTGTTTCCACCGTTTCCTCTGCTCCCTCGACTGATTGCCAAAATCAGACAGGAGAGGGCATCAGTGATTCTGATAGCGCCTGCGTGGCCACGCAGGACCTGGTATGCAGACCTAGTGGACATGTCATCCTTTCCACCATGGACTCTGCCTCTGAGACAAGACCTTCTCATACAAGGTCCTTTCAATCATCCGAATCTAATTTCTCTGAGACTGACTGCATGGAGATTGAAAGCTTGATTCTATCAAAGCGTGGATTCTCCGAGTCAGTCATTGATACCTTAATACGGGCACGAAAGCCTGTCACCAGGAAAATATATCACAAGATATGGCGTAAATATCTTCATTGGTGTGAATCCAAGAATTACTCATGGAGTAGGGTTAGGATATTGTCCTTCCTCCAAGAGGGTTTGGACAAAGGATTATCAGCTAGTTCTTTAAAGGGACAGATTTCTGCTCTGTCTATTCTTTTACACAAGCGTCTGGCAGAAGTTCCAGACGTTCAGTCATTTTGTCAGGCTTTAGTTAGAATTAAGCCTGTGTTTAAACCTGTTGCTCCTCCATGGAGCTTAAACTTGGTTCTTAAAGTTCTCCAAGGGGTTCCGTTTAAACCCCTTCATTCTATTGATATCAAACTTCTATCATGGAAAGTTCTTTTTCTGATGGCTATTTCCTCGGCTCGAAGAGTCTCTGAGTTATCTGACTTACATCGTGATTCTCCTTATCTGATCTTTCATTCAGATAAAGTAGTTCTGCGTACAAAACCTGGGTTTTTACCCAAGGTGGTTTCTAACAAGAATATCAATCAAGAGATTGTTGTTCCATCATTATGTCCTAATCCTTCTTCAAAGAAGGAACGTCTTTTGCATAATCTAGACGTAGTCCGTGCCTTGAAGTTTTACTCTGGACAGAGGAGAGGTCAAAAGGCCTCGGCAACCTCTCTTTCTTTTTGGCTTCGGAGTATAATCCGTTTAGCCTATGAGACTGCTGGACAGCAGCCCCCTGAAAGGATTACAGCTCATTCCACTAGAGCTGTGGCTTCCACCTGGGCCTTTAAAAATGAGGCTTCTGTTGAACAGATTTGCAAGGCTACGACTTGGTCTTCGCTTCATACCTTTTCCAAATTTTCCAAATTTGATACTTTTGCTTCTTCGGAGGCTGTTTTTGGGAGAAAGGTTCTACAGGCAGTGGTTCCTTCCGTTTAAGTTCCTGCCTTGTCCCTCCCATCATCCGTGTACTTTAGCTTTGGTATTGGTATCCCACAAGTAATGGATGATCCGTGGACTGGATACACTTAACAAGAGAAAACATAATTTATGCTTACCTGATAAATTTATTTCTCTTGTAGTGTATCCAGTCCACGGCCCGCCCTGTCCTTTTAAGGCAGGTATAAATTTTAATTAAACTACAGTCACCACTGCACCCTATGGTTTCTCCTTTCTTGGCTTGTTTCGGTCGAATGACTGGATATGGCAGTGAGGGGAGGAGCTATATAGCAGCTCTGCTGTGGGTGATCCTCTTGCAACTTCCTGTTGGGAAGGAGAATATCCCACAAGTAATGGATGATCCGTGGACTGGATACACTACAAGAGAAATAAATTTATCAGGTAAGCATAAATTATGTTTTAGCCAGCTTGCTTGTAAGTAATTTTCTGTATAACTGACCCTACATAACTATGGGCTAGATTACAAGTGAGGCGCAAACTGTTTTGCGCTAGCGCAATCTTGTTTTTTCAAGCCATTTTTATTTTGCTGATATTACAAGTGGAGTGAAATTATGCTAGTGCAATCGCCCTTCACACTTCAATCCTTACCGCGATCTCAGAGCGGTGGTTACCTGTATTCCGAAACTAAAAAGTTGCACAAAACAGTTAAAAAATACTTTACAAAGTACACTTACATTCATAATAACAATCGGCTAGATTACGAGTTTTGCGTTATGGGTGAAAAAGCAGCGTTAAAGGGACAGTTCACCCAAAAACTTTCTTCCCTTTAAATTATTCCCAATGATCCTTTTTACCTGCTAGAATGTATTAAATTGGTTGCAAGTGGCTCCTTTACTCATATTTCAGCATTTGAAATAGCTGATTTAGCTTGTGGTTTCCCAACCTATACTGAAAGTTTTGATACTGGCGTATACGCTATTGACAAGTCTAAGTAGACACAGCCAGCAGAAGAGATTACACCCTCAGTGGGGGGCATGATAGTTAAGTAATAAAAGGATAATTTTCCATTGTTCTCTCTATGTATTGAGCTTTGGTGTTCCAGACAAATATAAGATAAGGAAGCAAGTCTGTGTACATAAAAGTGATAACATAATGAGATCTGATATTACCTCAAGCTCAACCCATTGTAATAGGCTGTGGTTTCAAACCACAAAACCAGCTACTTCAGATACACAAATAAACCCGAAAATGCAACTTCTCAAATATTTTATACTCTGCAGTTGGTATAACAAGTCATTTTAAATACGTTTATGGAAAAACAATTTTACAGTGTACTGTCCCTTTAAGGCTCTTTTTCACTACCGTTGGTATTATGAGTCTTGCAGGTATTTCTGTACCGCACACTTTTTTGGCCGTAACGCAGCATAACAACCGCAGCTTTCAAAAAGTCCTTTTTCAATGGGACTTCTATAGCGCCGGTATTACGAGTTTGCCTGGGAGGCAAAAAAGTGAGCGGTACAGCCAATGCCGTCAAGATCCATACCGTAAACTGAAAGTCAGTAGTTATGGGCTTTGCGCTACAAATCTGTAACATAAAGCTCATAACTAAAGTGCTAAAAAGTACACGGATACCCATGCACTACCCATTAACCCCTAAACCGAGGCCCTCCTGCATCGCAAACACTATAATAAAAATATTAATCCCTAATCTGCCGCTCCCGACATCGCCACCACTATAATAAACATATTAACCCCTAAACCGCTGTACTCCTGCATCGCAAACACTAGTTAAATATTATTAACCCCTAATCTGCTGTCCCTAACATCGCCGCAACCTACATTACTGTCATTAACCCCTAATCTACCGCCCCCAACGTCGCTGCCACTATACTCTGGTTATTAACCCCTAAACCTAACCCTAAGTCTAACCCTAACACCCCCTACTTTAATATAATTAAAATAAATCTAAATAAAACCTACTATTAATAACTAAATAATTCCTATTTAAAACTAAATACCTGTAAAATAAACCTTAAGCTAACTACAATATAACTAATATTGTAGCTATTTTACGGCTAGATTACGAGTTGTGCGTTAAGGTAAAAAAGCAGCGTTAAGAGGTCCTAACGCTGTTTTTTCACTACCGCTGCTATTACGAGTCTTGAAGGTTTAGGGTCACCGCACACTTCTTTGGCCTTACCGCAAAACGACTTACGTAAACTTTGTAAAGTCTTTTCTTCTACAAGATATGACGAGTCCACGGATTTCATTTTTACTCGTGGGATTTATCCTCCTGCTAACAGGAAGTGGCAAAGAGCACCACAGCAGAGCTGTATATATAGCTCCTCCCTTTCCTCCACCTCCAGTCATTCTCTTTGCTTGTGTTAGTAATAGGAAGAGGTAAAGTGAGGTGTTAGTTTTAGATTCTTCAATCAAGAAGTTTTTTATTTTAAAATGGTACCGGTGAGTACTATTTTCCTCATGGAGATATGGATTAAGATATGAAGAAATTTTTCTGCCCTGTGGTTGATGATCTTAGCAGACGTTACTAAGATCCATTTTGGTTACCACAGAACTTCTGAAGGTAGTGCAAGAAATCTTCAGTGTGGAGAACGGTGTCATGCTACAAGCAGCATTGAGGTATGTTCAGTCTTTTTTTTCTGAGGAGACATGTTATATCAGAACTGGCTGACATTTTTCCCTGCAAGGGAAGGGGTAAGCAGTAGACCTGTATGACTGAGGGTGTTACTGAAATTCCTGTGTTTTATACATATTGCTATTACGGTTTGCATATCTATATTGGGGCTTGACACTGGGAGAGGCAGCTTGACATGTATATATTTTATATTTAAGGTTAGTAGGGCTGCAGTTATTTTTTAGACGATTGTTAATACAGGGGACCACATGGCTTTATTTTTTCAAACTGCTTCCCATGCGGTTAGGCAGACTTTGATGCGACTTCCATGATGGGCGGGCCTGTTTCGCGCGCTCAGACGCGCAGTTTTCTCTCACTAAGAAGGCAGCAGGCATTAGCTCCGGTGGGGCCTAAAGTTGTTCTCCAGTCACCGGATCGTTGTCAAGTCAATTTTCAGTACCCTGAGGGCAGGTAGGTGCCACAGCAGAGCAGGGGCCATTTTCATTGTTAAAATATATTTTTTTAATTAAAATGTCTCTTTAAAGGGTAACTTTTGTCTGAGGGAGAACTTTCGGACCCAGAAAGTATGTTACCTCAGACAGATTCGGACGTCATGTCTTTTAAATTTAAGCTAGAACACCTCCGCCTGTTACTTCGGGAGGTCTTAGCGACTCTGGATGACTGTGACCCTTTTATGGTACCACCAGAGAAATTGTGTAAAATGGGCAAATATCTAGAAGTACCCGCTTACACTGATGTTTTTCCGGTTCCTAAGAGAATTTCGGAGATTATAAAGAAGGAATGGGACAGACCGGGTATACCGTTCTCTTCTCCTCCTAATTTCAAGAAAATGTATCCCATATCAGACACCATTCGGGACTCTTGGCAGACTGTCCCTAAGGTGGAGGGAGCTATATCTACCCTGGCTAAGTGTACAACTATTCCTATTGAGGACAGTTGTGCTTTCAAAGACCCTATGAATAAGACGTTAGAGGGTCTTCTAAAGAAAGTGTTTATTCAACAGGGTTTCCTTTTACAACCAACAGCCTGCATTGTTCTAGTTACTACTGCAGTGGCTTTTTGATTTGATGCTCTAGAAGAGTCTCTGAAGGTTGAGACTCCTTTGGAGGATATTTTAGATAGAATTAAGGCTCTCAAGCTAGCTAATTCTTTTATTACCGATGCCGCCTTTCAAATTGCTAAGTTGGCGGCAAAAAAATGCAGGATTTGTCATTTTAGTGTGTAGAGCGTTATGGTTAAAATCGTGGTCTGCTGATGTGTCATCTAAATCAAAGCTCTTAGCTATTCCTTTCAAGAGTAAGACCCTATTCAGGCCTGAGTTGAAGGAAATCATTTCTGACATTACTGGAGGTAAAGGTCACGCTCTTCCTCAGTATAAGTCTGTTAAGATGAGGGGTAAACAAAATAATTATTTATCTCCTCCGATAAATCTGGATCAGGAGACCAGAGACTCTCTTCTTTGGTGGTTGTCACCGGATCATCTGTCCCAAGGGACGTGTTTCCGCAGACCCTCGTGGGTGATAGTGACAACGGACGCCAGTCTGCTGGGCTGGGGTGCAGTCTGGAATTCTCTGAAGGCTCAGGGTGTATGGACTTAGGTGGAGTCTCTACTTCCAATCAATATTCTGGAATTGAGAGCAATATTCAATGCGCTTCAGGCATGGCCTCAGTTGGCTTCAGCCAAATTCATCAGATTCCAGTCGGACAACATCACGACTGTGGCTTACATCAATCAGGGAGGATCGAGGAGTTCCTTAGCGATGACAGAGGTATCCAAAATAATTTAAGGGGCGGAGACCCACTCTTGTTATCTGTCAGCAATCTACATCCCAGGAGTGGACAACTGGGAAGTGGACTATTTAAGCCGCCAGGCTTTTCATCCGGGGGAGTGGGAACTCCATCCGGAGGTATTTGCCTCACTGATTCTCCAATAGGGCAGACCGGAATTGGATCTGATGGCGTCTCGACAGAATGCCAAGCTCCCAAGATACGGATCCAGGTCGAGGGATCCTCAGGCCGAACTAGTAGATGCCTTGGCAGTGCCTTCGTCGTTCAACCTAACTTATGTGTTTCCACAGTTTCCTCTCCTTCCCCGGGTGATTGCTCGGATCAAACAGGAGAGAGCTTCGGTAATTCTAATCGCACCTGCGTGGCCACGCAGGACTTGGTATGCAGATCTAGTGGACATGTCCTCTCTGCCTCAGTGGAAACTCCCAGTGAGGCAGGACCTTCTCATTCAGGGTCCTTTCCAACATCCAAATCTAATTTCTCTGCAGCTGACTGCTTGGAGATTGAATGCTTGATTTTATCTAAGCAGGGATTCTCTGATGCGGTCATTGATACTCTGATTCAGACACGTAAGCCTGTCACTAGGAAGATCTATCATAAGATATGGCGTAAATATCTTTTTTGGTGTGAATCCAAGGGCTACTCATGGAGTAAGGTTAGGATTCCCAAGATTATGTCTTTTCTCCAAGAAGGATTGGAGAAAGGGTTGTCAGCGAGTTCCTTAAAGGGACAGATCTCTGCTTTGTCAATTTTCCTTCATAAACTTTTGGCAGATGTTCCAGACGTTCAGTCTTTTTGTCAGGCTTTAACCAGAATTAAGCCTGTGTTTAGACAGATTGCTCCGCCCAGGAGTTTGAATTTAGTTCTCAATGTTCTTCAAGGGGTTCCGTTTGAACCTATGCATTCCATAGATATTAAGCTGTTATCTTGGAAAGTTTTGTTTTTGGTTGCTATTTCTTCTTCTCGTAGAGTTTCTGAGATTTCAGCATTACAATGTGATTCACCTTATCTTATCTTCTATTCTGATAAGGTAGTTTTACGTACCAAACCTGGTTTCCTTCCTAAGGTTGTTTCTAATAAGAATATTAATCAGGAAATTGTTGTTCCTTCATTATGTCCTAATCCTTCTTCTAAGAAGGAGTGTAAGTTGCATAACTTGGACGTGGTCTATGCCTTGAAGTTTTACTTGCAGGCAACTAAGGATTTCCGTCAATCATCTTCATTATTCATTGTTTATTCTGGAAAGCATAGGGGTCAGAAAGCTACGGCTACCTCTCTTTCTTTTTGGCTGAAGAGTATCATCCTTCTGGCGTAGAATTACGGCTCATTCTTCTAGGGCTGTGACTTCCTCATGGGCATTTAAAAACGATGCTTCTGTTGAACAGATTTGCAAGGCTGTAACTTGGTCGTCTCTTCACACTTTTTCCAAATTTTCCAAATTTGATACTTTTGCTTCTTCTGAGGCTGGTTTTGGGAGAAAGGTTCTTCAAGCAGTGGTGCCTTCCGTTTAGGTCTTTGTCTTGTCCCTCCTTTTCATCCGTGTCCTGTAGCTTTGGTATTGTATCCCACAAGTAAGGATGAAATCCGTGGACTCGTCATATCTTGTAGAAGAAAAGTAAATGTATGCTTACCTGATAAATTCATTTCTTCTACGATATGACGAGTCCACGGCCCACCCTGTCATTTTTTAAGACAGATTTAGATTATATTTTTTTTATCAACTTCAGTCACCTCTGCACCTTTGGCTTTTCTTTTCTCTTCCTAACTTCGGTCAAATGACTGGAGGTGGAGGGAAGGGAGGAGCAATATATACAGATCTGCTGTGTTGCTCTTTGCCACTTCCTGTTAGCAGGAGGATAAATCCCACAAGTAAGGATGAAATCCGTGGACTCGTCATATCGTAGAAGAAATTAATTTATCAGCTAAGCATAAATTTACTTTTTTCTATGGGACTTCCATAGCGCCGGTATTACGAGTCTGTCCTGGGAGGCCAAAAAGTGAGCGGTACACCCTACCCCGTCAAGAGTCCTAACGCATTTAAAAGTCAGTAGTTAAGAGTTTTAAGGTACAACGTCGTAACATAAAACTCATAACTAAAGTGCTAAGAAGTACACTAACACCCATAAATTAACTATTGACCCCTAAACCGAGGCCCTCCCGCATCGCAAAAACTAAAATTAAATTTTTAACCCCTAATCTGCCGCTCCGGACACCGCCGCCACCTACATTATATTTATGAACCCCTAATCTGCTGCCCCCAACATCACTGCCACCTACATTATATTTATGAACCCCTAATCTGCTGCCCCCAATATCGCTGCCACCTACATTATATTTATGAACCCCTAATCTGCTGCCCCCAATATCGCTGCCACCTACATTATATTTATTAACCCCTAATCTGCCGCCCCCAATGTCGCCACAACCTACCTACACTTATTAACCCCTAATCTGCCGTCCCCAACGTCGCAGCAACTATAATAAACATATTAACCCCTAAACCGCCACACTCCCGCCTAGCAAACATTAGTTAAATATTATTAACCCCTAATTTGCCGTCCCTAACATCTCCGCCACCTACCTACACTTTTTTTTTTATTTTATTTTTTTTTATTTTTATTAGTAACGATTAAGAACAAAAATACAATATCAAAAGAAAAAAACAAAGGCAATACAGATACAGGTTCGAAGCCAATATACACCATTCTTATACTCCTGTATATTTTTATATCTTGTCTAGTCTACTTTGTTATTTAAGAAATTATCTGTTAAACAATTGGCAAATTTCTTGAGGAATATGCTTTTCGTATATTTATAGTTCTTTTCTAGGGATGAGAAGTTACAGAGAGAGATGGAAACAGAGAGAGAAGAAAAAAAAACAAACAAACAAAAAAACCTCACCTACCTACACTTATTAACCCCTAATCTGCCGCCCCAACGTCGCTGCCATTATACTAAATTTATTAACCCCTAAACCTAAGTCTTACCCTAACCCTAACACCCCCCTAACTTAAATATAATTACAATAAATCTAAATAAAAATTCCTATCATTACCTAAATTATTCCTATTTAACTAAATACTTACCTATAAAATAAACCCTAAGCTAGCAACAATATAACTAATAGTTACATTGTAGCTAGCTTAGGGTTTATTTTTATTTTACAGGCAAGTTTGTATTTATTTTAACTAGGTAGAATAGGTATTAAATATTTATTAACTATTTAATAACTACCTAGATAGAATAAATACAAAAGTACCTGTAAAATAAAACCTAACCTAAGTTACAATAAAACCTAACACTACACTATAATTAAATAAATTTACTAAATTAAATACAATTACCTAAATTAAATTAGCTAAAGTACAAAACCCCCCCACTAAATTACAGAAAATAATAAACAAATTACAGATATTTAAACTAATTACACCTAATCTAATAGCCCTATCAAAATAAAAAAAGCCCCCCCCAAAATAAACAAAAACCCCTAGCCTAAATTAAACTACCAAAAGCCCTTAAAAGGGCCTTTTGCGGAGCATTGCGCCAAAGTAATCAGCTCTTTTACCTGTAAAAAGAAATACAAACAACCCCCCCGACAGTAAAACCCACCACCCACACAAACAACCCCCCAAATAAAATACTATCTAAAAAAAAACTAAGCTCCCCATTGCCCTGAAAATGGCAGTTAGCTCTTTTGCAGGCCCAAACCTTAACCTAAAAATAAAACCCACCCAATACATACTTAAAAAAACCTAACACTAATCCCCTGAAGATCGACTTACAGTTCTGAAGACCGGACATCCATCCTAAAGGAAGCGGCAGAAGTCTTCATCCAACCGGGCCGAAGTCCTCAACGAAGCCGGGAGAAGTCTTCATCCAAGCCGGGTGAAGTGGTCCTACAGACGGACAGAAGTCTTCATCCAGACGGCATCTTCTATCTTCATCCATCCGACACGGAGCGGGTCCATCTTCAAGACATCCGACGCGGAGCATCCTCTTAATCCGACGACTACCCGACGAATGAAGGTACCTTTAAGTGATGTCATCCAAGATGGCGTCCCTTAGATTCCGATTGGCTGATAGGATTCTATCAACCAATCGGAATTAAGGTAGAAAAAATCCTATTGGCTGATGCAATCAGCCAATAGGATTGAGCTTGCATTCTATTGGCTGTTCCAATCAGCCAATAGAATGTGAGCTCAATTCTATTGGCTGATTGGATCAGCCAATAGGATTGGACTTCAATCCTATTGTCTGATTGCATCAGCCAATAGGATTTTTTCAACCTTAATTCCAATTGGCTGATAGAATTCTATCAGCCAATCGGAATCTAAGGGACGCCATCTTGGATGACATCACTTAAAGGTACCTTCATTCGTCGGGTAGTCGTCAGATGAAGAGGATGCTCCGCGTCGGATGTCTTGAAGATGGACCTGCTCCGCGTCGGATGGATGAAGATAGAAGATGCCGTCTGGATGAAGACTTCTGCCTGTCTGGAGGACCACTTCGCCCGGCTTGGATGAAGACTTCTCCCGGCTTCTTTGAGGACTTCGGCCTGGTTGGATGAAGACTTCTGCTGCTTCCTTGAGGATGAATGTTCGGTCTTCAGAACTGTAAGTCGATCTTCAGGGGGTTAGTGTTAGGTTTTTTAAGGGTGTATTGGGTGCGTTTTATTTTTTGGTTAGGGTTTGGGCCTGCAAAAGAGCTAACTGCCCTTTTAAAGGCAATGCCCATCCAAATGCCCTTTTTCAGGGCAATGGGGAGCTTAGGTTTTTTTAGATAGTATTTTATTTGGGGGGTTGTTTGTGTGGGTGGTGGGTTTTACTGTTGGGGGGGATGTTTGTATTTCTTTTTACAGGTAAAAGAGATAATTACTTTGGGGCAATGCCCCGCAAAAGGCCCTTTTAAGGGCTATTGGTAGTTTAGTTTAGGCTACGGTTTTTTTTTTATTTGGGGGGGGGCTTTTTTTATTTTGATAGGGCTATTAGATTAGGTGTAATTAGTTTAAATATCTGTAATTTGTTTATTATTTTCTGTAATTTAGTGTTTTCTTTTGAACTTTAGCTAATTTAATTTAGGTAATTTATATTTAATTTAGTAAATTTATTTAATTATAGTGTAGTGTTAGGTGTTATTGTAACTTAGGTTAGGTTTTATTTTACAGGTACTTTTGTATTTATTTTAGGTAGTTATTAAATAGTTAATAACTATTTAATAACTATTGTACCTAGTTAAAATAAATACAAACTTGCCTGTGAAATAAAAATAAACCCTTAGCTAGCTACAATGTAACTATTAGTTACATTGTAGCTAGCATAGGGTTTATTTTATAGTTAAGTATTTAGTTTTAAATAGGAATAGTGTAGTTAATTATAGTAATTTTATTTAGATTTATTTAAATTATATTTAAGTTAGGGGGTGTTAGGATTAGACTTAGGTTTAGGGGTTAATACATTTAGCATAGTGGTGGCGACGTTAGGGGCTTCAGATTAGGGGTTAATAAGTGTAGGTAGGTTGCGGCGACATTGGGTGCGGCAGATTAGGGGTTAATAAATATAATGTAGGTGTCAGCGATGTTGGGGGCATCAGATTAGGAGTTCATAAGTATAATGTAGGTGGCGGCGGTGTCCAGAGCGGCAGATTAGTGGTTAAAAAATATAATGCAGGTGTCGGGGGCGGCAGATTAGGGGTTAATAAGTGTATGATTAGGGGTGTTTAGACTCCGGGTTCATTTTAGGGTGTTAGGTGTAAACATAAAATGTGTTTCCCCATAGGAATCAATGGGGCTGCGTTACTGAGTTTTACGCTGCTTTTTGGCAGGTGTTAGACTTTTTCTCAGTCGGCTCTCCCCTTTGATTCCTACGGGGAAATCGTGCACGAGCACGTACGACCAGCTCACCGCTTCCTTAAGCAGCGCTGGTATTGGAGTGTGGTATTGAGCAACATTTTGCTCAACGCTCACTTCTTGCCTTTAACGACGGGTTAGCAGGTAAGTGAGCAGTGGCACAAAACTGCTCGTTAGCACCGCATAGCCTCTAACACAAAACTCGTAATCTAGCCGTTTTTATTTCACAGCTAAGTTTGTATTTATTTTAACTAGGTAGAAAAGTTACTAAATAGTTATTAACTATTTACTAACTACCTAGCTAAAATAAATACAAATTTACCTGTAAAATAAAACCTAACCTGTCTTACACTAACACCTAACCTAACCTTACACTACAATTAAATAAATTACATTAAATCCAATTAACTAATTACAAAAAACCCACTAAATTACACAAAAAATAAAAATAAATTATCAGATATTTAAACTAATTACACCTAATCTAATAGCCCTATCAAAATAACAAAGCCCCCCCCCCCCCCAAAGGGCCTTTTGCGGGGCATTGCCCCAAAGAAATCAGCTCTTTCACCTGTAAAAAAAATATACAAATAACCTTCCAACAGTAAAACCCACCACCCTTACAACCAACCCCCCAAATAAAATCCTAACTTAAAAACCTAAGCTCCCCATTGCCCTGAAAAGTGCATTTGGATGGGCATTGCCCTTAAAGGGCATTTAGCTCTTTTTACGCACAAACCCTAATCTAAAAATAAAACCCACCCGATAAACCCTTTAAAAAAAACCTAACACTAACCCCTTGAAGATCACCTTACAGTTTTTGAAGACCCGACATCCATCCTCAATGAAGCCAGCAGATGGCATCTTCTACCTTCATCTATCTGGCGCGGAGCGGGTCCATCTTCAAGACATCCATCGCGGAGCATCCTCTTCTTACGACGGCTCTTCTTGAATGAAGGTTTCTTTAAGTGACGTCATCCAAGATGGCGTACCTTGAATTCCGATTGGCTCATAGAATTCTATCTGCCAATCGGAATTAAAGGTGACAAAATCCTATTTTCTGATGCAATCAACCAATAGGATTGAGCTTGCATTCTATTGGCTGATTGGAACAGCCAATAGAATGTGAGCTCAATCCTTTTGGCTGATTGGATCAGCCAATAGGAATTTTTCACCTTTAATTCCGATTGGCTGATAGAATCCTATCAGCCAATCAGAGTTCAAGGGACGCCATCTTGGATGACGTCACTTAAAGGAACCTTCATTCAAGAAGAACCGTCGTAAGAAGAGGATGCCGGATGTCTTGAAGATGGACCCGCCTCCGCGCCGGATGGCTGTAGATAGAAGATGCCGTCTGGATGAAGACTTCTGCCTGTCTGGAGGACCACTTCTTGCCGCTTGGATAAAGACTTCTCCCGGCTGGATGAGGATGGATGTCCGGTCTTCAAAAACTGTAAGTGGATCTTCGGGGGTTAGTGTTAGGTTTTTAAAGTGTTTATTGGGTGGGTTTTATTTTTAGATTAGGGTTTGGTGGAAAAAGAGCTAAATACCCTTTTAAGGGCCATTGGTAATTTATTGCAGGCTAGGGTTTTTATTTTATTTTGGGGGGGGGCTTTTTTATTTTCATAGGGCTATTAGATTAGGTGTAATTAGTTTAAATATTTGATCATTTCTTTTTTATTTTGTGTAATTTAGTGGGTTTTTTTTTATAATTTAGTTAATTGTATTTAATTAATGTAATTTATTTAATTTAGGTGTTTAGTGTAACTCAGGTTAGGTTTTATTTTACAGGTAAATTTGTATTTATTTTAGCTAGGTAGTTAGTAAATAGTTAATAACTATTTACTAACTAGTCTACCTAGTTAAAATAAATACAAACTTAGCTGTGAAATAAAAATAAAACCTAAGATAGCTACAACATAATTATTAGTTATATTGTAGCTAGCTTAGGGTTTATTTTTTAGGTATTTAGTTTTAAATAGGAATTATTTAGTTATTAATAGTAGGTTTTATTTAGATTTATTTTAATTACATTAAAGTTAGTGGATGTTAGGGTTACGGTTAGACTTAGGTTTAGGGGTTAATACCTTTAGTATAGTGGCGGCGACTTTGGGGGCGGCAGATTAGGGGTTAATAAGTGTAGGTAGGTGGCGGTGATGTTAGGGGCGGCAGATTAAGGGTTAATAAGTGAAATGTAGGTGGCGGCGACATTGGGGCGGCAGATTAGGGGTTAATAACTGTAATGTAGGTGGCGGCGGTGTCGGGGTCGGCAGATTAGGGGTTAATAAGTGTAATGTAGGTGGCGGCGATGTTGGGGCGGCAGATTAGGGGTTAATAAGTGTAGGTAGGTGTTGGAGACATTGGGGAGGCAGATTAGGGGTTAATAAGTGTAATGTAGGCGTAGCAGATTAGGGGTTAATAAGTATAATGTAGGCGTGGCAGATTAGGGGTTAATAAGTGTAATGTAGGCGTGGCAGATTAGGGGTTAATAAGTGTAATGTAGGTGTCGACGATGTCAGGGGCAGCAGATTAGGGGTGTTTAGACTCGGGGTTTATGCTAGGGTGTTAGGTGTAAACATAACTTTTCTTTCCCCATAGGAATCAATAAGGGCTGCTTTACGGAGCTTTATGCTGCTTTATTGCAGGTGTTAGGCTTTTTTTAGCCGGCTCTCCCCATTGATGTCTATGGGGAAATCGTGCACGAGCACGTAAAACCTGCTCACCGCAGCACTGGTATTGTAGTGCGATATGGAGCTCAATGTTGCTTTACGCTGCAATATTGCCTGCTAACGCCGGGTTTTTGTAAACCTACCAGCGCTGTAAGGAGGTGAGCGGTGACAATAACTTGCAAGTTAGCACCGCGCCGCTTATAATGCAAAACTCGTAATCTAGCCGAATGTCTAATAAAAGTTATTTAAAAAAAAAAATATTGCACAAAAAAGTTATAAGGGCTCAAAGATAGGAGATTTCAGGTGTAAGAAAAAAAAAAAGGCCGGCAATTAGCTTTAGCATTGAGACACATACATATACATTGCTAAAGATGTATATGTATGTATGTGTGTATGTATATATATATATATATATATATATATATATATATATATATATGTATATATATATATATATATATATATGTGTGTGTGTGTGTGTGTCTATGTGTACATATATATATTAAAGGACCAGTACACTCAACAATAAAGTGCTCATTATCAGTAATAGTGCAGTATGTAGTGAATGATAAGCAAACAGTGAATATATATATTTTTAAATATGTAATAGTTATACCTTTTTAATCCATTTTTAAATCAATTTCTTTACTTTGTAACTCAATGCCCCTGGAACACCCAGACAAAAGGGCTGTACTTCCAAGCTCTCTTAGCCCGCCCTGTGGCCTAGCAAATTGTTTTATTTAATTCTATTCAAAGTGGGGGGGTTTCAGTACGCAAGCGCAATTTACATAGGAGCGCGCCCTCTAAGTCAATAGTGTCCGCGCATGCAATCGGTGGCACGCTTCAATCGCTGTGTCAGATAGCAACGCTGTGTCAGACTGATCCCGGCGGACAGTGTACATCTAGCAACATAGCAGCTCCATGCTGGTGTTTCTTACAAGCTGCGAGAGAGAAGGGGGGATCTGTTCCCAGGCTCAGAGCAGTACTTTCTTGATAGCTAGCTGAAGCTGACGTAGCTTACTGTGCCGTCCCCAGCTTTCTGTGATATTATGTAGAGAAGCAGCTGGACAGGTGACAGCTTTCTTTACTTCCCTCAGACATGCGCAACAGCTCCACGATCCGGGTTCTAAGAAAAGTGTTCACATTTGAACACGGACACGTATTTTATGTGGTGCAAGCCCGTGTTCACTCTTGGGGTGACGTCACCACCATGTGTGTCGCATGCATGCTTAGAGGAAGCAAGTTTTTGGAACTTGTATTAGGAACACAACCCGAAAAGCGCAAACATGAAAATCCTAGCAGGGTTTTCACTTACAAAAAAATTAAATACAGAGCCACTTGTAATCTAGCCCTATATGTTTAACCCCTGAAAGGTAAAATCTTGTTTGGGAGTTGAAAGACAGGACACCTAAATTTGGGGTACAAATTTTATTTAACCCTTTATGTGTTGTATTATATGCTAGTATGTAAGCCTTTTTACTGTTTTTACAGTTTTTTTCAGTGCTTATGGGGTTAGGATTAATCAGTGATACATTGTGCCTCTTTCGCCCCTTCGGGGTTAAATATCTGTGTGCTGTATTCTGCCTATTTGCTTCTGTTTATCTATAATACTTAAAGTGATAGTACATTCATATCACTAACTTTGCACTATATTACAGCTTTAAATAATAAATATCAGTTGAGACTCTCATTTTTATTTTAAATATTGTGACCTAATAAATAACTTTTTTATATTACCCCATTACTTGTTTCCTGTCCACCTCCGTGTTAAATATCTTTTTAACCAGCTAGCAGGAGATGCACCATACACCCTATGTATTTCTCTTGTTAAGTGTGTTCAGTCCACGGGTCATCCATTACTTATGGGATATATTCTCCTTCCCAACAGGAAGTTGCAAGAGGATCACCCAAGCAGAGCTGCTATATAGCTCCTCCCCTCACATGTCATATCCAGTCATTCTCTTGCAACCCTCAACAAAGAAGGAGGTCGCGAGAGGAGCTGGAGTTTTTACTTAACTATTCTTCAATCAAAAGTTTGTTATTTTAAATGGCACCGGAGTGTGCTGTTTTTCTATCTCAGGCAGTATTTGGAAGAAGAAACTGCCTGCGTTTGTTTTCTATGATCTTAGCAGGCGTAACTAAGATCCACTGGCTGTTCTCAACATTCTGAGGAGTGGGGTAACTTCAGAAACTGGGAATAGCATGCGGGGTCCTCCGCAAATGAGGTATGTGCAGTACTTTATTTTCTGGGAATGGAATTGACTAAGAAAATACTGCTGTTACCGTATGATGTAAGTACAGCCTTAAATGCAGTAGTGGCAACTGGTATCAGGCTGATAAATGTATGCGCAGTCGAGTTATTTTCTAGGGACTAGAATTTGACTGAGAAAATACTGTTAACACTGAAATAATACTTAAGCCTTCTCTGCAGTGGTAGCGTCTGGTAGCAGGCTTAGTGATAGCTTTGCATGACATTGAAAAATGTTGTTTTTTAATAAAACGTTTACTGGCATGTTATTCGTTTTTGTGAGGTACTTTGGTGATAAATCGCTTTGGGCATGATTTTTTTCCACATGGCTAACATATTTTTCTGCATGGAAACCGTTATATCAGGGCTCCCACTGTTGTGATTGGAGTGGGAGGGCCCTTGTTTTAGCGCCTTGTTGCGCAGTTAAAATTCTTGCACAGTCTTCCTGCTTCTTCCTCCTTGATCCAGGACGTCTCTAGAGAGCTCAGGGGTCTGCAAATTTCATTTGTGAGGGAGGTAATCAGTCACAGCAGATCTGTGACAGTGTGCTGACTGTGATTAAAAGCGTTAAATCTTAATTGATATCTGTTTTATCCGTTTTAGGTATTGAGGGGTTAATCATCCTTTTGCTAATGGGTGCAATCCTCTGCTAATAATACACTTCTTGTTAAGAATTGTTTAATTATATCTGTATTTTTGAAGCGCTGCAGCGTTTTTTATATTGCTTGTAAACTTATTGAAAGTGATTTCCAAGCTTGTTAGTTTTCATTGCTAAGTCTGTTTAAACATGTCTGATTCAGAGGAAACTGTTTGTTCATCATGTTCAAAAGCCAATGTGGAGCCCAATAGAACAATGTGTACCAATTGTATTGATATTGCTTTGAATAAAAGTCAATCTGTACCGATAAAGAAGCTATCACCAGACAACGAGGGGGAAGTTATGCTGCCTAACTCTCCTCACGTGTCAGTACCTGCGTCTCCCGCTCGGGAGATGCGTAGGATTGAGACACCTAGTACATCTAGGCCCTTACAAATCACTTTACATGATATGGCTAATGTTATGAAAGAAGTATTATATAATATGCCCGAATTAAGGGGCAAACGCGATAGCTCTGGGTTAAGGACAGAGCGCGCTGATGACACGAGAGCCATGTCTGATACTGCGTCACAATTTGCAGAACATGAGGACGGTGAGCTTCATTCTGTCGGTGACGGTTCTGATCCGGGGAGACCGGATTCAGAAATTTCAAATTTTAAATTTAAGCTTGAGAACCTCCGTGTGTTACTAGGGGAGGTATTAGCGGCTCTGAATGATTGCGACACGGTGGCAATTCCAGAGAAATTGTGTAGGTTGGATAGATACTATGCGGTACCGGTGTGTACTGACGTTTTTCCTATACCAAAAAGACTTACAGAAATTATAAGTAAGGAGTGGGATAGACCCGGTGTGCCTTTTTCCCCTCCCCCGATATTTAGAAAAATGTTCCCTATAGACGCCACCACACGAGACTTATGGCAGACGGTCCCTAAGGTGGAGGGAGCAGTTTCTAAGTTAGCCAAGCGCACCACTATCCCAGTGGAGGATAGCTGTGCTTTCTCAGATCCAATGGATAAAAAATTAGAGGGTTATCTTAAGAAAATGTTTGTTCAACAGGGTTTTATATTGCAGCCTCTTGCATGCATTGCGCCTGTCACGGCTGCAGCGGCATTCTGGTTTGAGTCTCTGGAAGAGGCGATTCGCACAGAGCCGTTGGATGAGGCTTTGAGAAAAGTTAGAACCCTTAAGCAAGCTAATGCGTTTGTTTGAGATGCCGTAGTACATCTAACCAAACTTACGGCTAAAAATTCCGGATTCGCCATACAGGCGCGCAGAGCGCTTTGGCTTAAATCCTGGTCAGCGGATGTAACTTCCAAGTCTAAGCTACTTAACATTCCTTTCAAAGGGCAGACCTTATTCGGGCCCGGCTTGAAGGAAATTATTGCTGACATTACGGGAGGTAAGGGCCACGCCCTTCCTCAGGACAGGGCCAAACCAAAGGCCAAACAGTCTAATTTTCGTGCCTTTCGTAACTTCAAGGCAGGAGCAGCATCGACTTCCTCCGCTCCAAAACAGGAAGGAACTACTGCTCGTTACAGACAGGGTTGGAAAGGCAACCAGTCATGGAACAAGGGCAAGCAGGCCAGAAATCCTACTCCCGCCCCTAAGACAGCATGAAGACAGGGCCCCCTATCCGGAGACGGATTTAGTGGGGGGCAGACTTTCTCTCTTTGCCCAGGCTTGGGCAAGAGATGTGCAGGATCCCTGGACGTTAAAGATTATATCTCAGGGATACCTTCTGGATTTCAAAACCTCTCCTCCACAAGGGAGGTTCCGTCTTTCGAGGTTATCGACAATCCTAGTAAAGAGAGAGGCATTTCTACAATGTGTACAAGACCTCTTAATCATGGGAGTGATCCACTCAGTTCCGCGATCGGAACAGGGACAAGGATTTTACTCAAATCTATTTGTGGTTCCCAAAAAAGAGGGAACCTTCAGACCAATCTTGGACTTAAAGATCTTAAACAAATTCCTAAGGGTACCATCGTTCAAGATGGAAACCATTCGAACCATCCTACCCATGATCCAAGAGGGTCAATATATGACCACGGTGGACTTAAAGGATGCTTACCTTCATATACCGATTCACAAAGATCATTATCGGTACCTGAGGTTTGCCTTTCTAGACAGGCATTACCAGTTTGTGGCTCTTCCCTTCGGGTTAGCCACAGCCCCGAGAATTTTTACGAAGGTTCTGGGCTCACTTCTGGCGGTACTAAGACCACGAGGCATAGCGGTGGCTCCGTACCTAGACGACATTCTGATACAAGCGTCAAGTTTTCAGAATGCAAAGTCTCATACAGAGATAGTTCTAGCATTTCTGAGGTCGCATGGGTGGAAAGTGAACGTGGAAAAGAGTTCTCTGTTACCACTCACAAGGGTTCCTTTTCTAGGGACTCTTATAGATTCTGTAGAGATGAAGATTTACCTGACGGAGTCCAGGTTATCAAAGATTCTCAATGCTTGCCGTGTCCTTCATTCCGTTCCAAGCCCATCAGTAGCTCAGTGCATGGAGGTAATAGGCTTAATGGTCGCGGCAATGGACATAGTGCCATTTGCGCGCCTGCATCTCAGACCGCTGCAACTATGCATGCTCAGTCAATGAAACGGGGATTACTCAGATCTGTCCCCTTTGCTAAATCTGGACCAGGAGACCAGAGATTCGCTTCTCTGGTGGTTGTCACCGGTTCATCTGTCCAAAGGAATGACCTTTCGCAGGCCAGATTGGACGATTGTAACAACGGATGCCAGCCTTCTAGGCTGGGGAGCAGTCTGGAATTCCCTGAAGGCTCAGGGATCGTGGACTCAGGAGGAGAAACTCCTCCCAATAAACATTCTAGAATTAAGAGCAATATTCAATGCTCTTCTAGCTTGGCCTCAGTTAGCAAAGCTGAGGTTCATCAGATTTCAGTCGGACAATATCACGACTGTGGCTTACATCAATCATCAAGGGGGAACCAGGAGTTCCCTAGCGATGTTGGAAGTCTCGAAGATAATTCGCTGGGCAGAGTCTCACTCTTGCCACCTGTCAGCGATTCACATCCCAGGCGTAGGGAACTGGGAGGCGGATTTCCTAAGTCGCCAGACTTTTCATCCGGGAGAGTGGGAACTTCACCCGGAGGTATTTGCTCAACTGATTCGTCGTTGGGGCGAACCGGATCTGGATCTCATGGCATCTCGCCAGAACGCGAAGCTTCCTTGTTACGGATCCAGGTCCAGGGACCCGGGAGCGGTGCTGGTAGATGCATTAGCAGCCCCTTGGGTTTTCAACATAGCTTATGTGTTTCCACCATTTCCATTGCTACCTCGTCTGATTGCCAGGATCAAACAGGAGAGGGCATCGGTAATTCTGATAGCGCCTGCGTGGCCACGCAGGACCTGGTATGCAGACCTAGTGGACATGTCGTCCTGTCCACCATGGTCTCTTCCTCTGAGGCAGGACCTTCTAATTCAGGGTCCTTTCAACCATCCAAACCTAATTTCTCTGAGGCTGACTGCCTGGAAATTGAACGCTTGATTCTATCAAAGCGTGGGTTTTCGGATTCGGTTATTGATACATTAATACAGGCTCGGAAACCTGTGACAAAATTTACCATAAGATATGGCGTAAATATTTATATTGGTGCGAATCCAAGAGTTACTCATGGAGTAAGGTTAGGATTCCTAGGATATTAGCTTTTCTACAAGAGGGTTTAGAAAAGGGTTTATCCGCTAGTTCGCTAAAGGGACAGATTTCAGCTCTGTCTATTCTTTTACACAAACGTCTGGCAGAGAATCCAGACGTCCAGGCCTTTTGTCAGGCTTTGGCTAGAATTAAGCCTGTGTTTAAAGCTGTTGCTCCTCTGTGGAGCTTAAACTTGGTTCTTAAAGTTCTTCAGGGTGTTCCGTTTGAACCCCTTCATTCCATTGATATTAAGCTTTTATCTTGGAAAGTTTTGTTTTTGATGGCTATTTCCTCGGCTCGAAGAGTCTCTGAGTTATCTGCCTTACATTGTGATTCTCCTTATCTGATCTTTCATTCAGACAAGGTAGTTCTGCGTACTAAACCTGGGTTTTTACCTAAGGTTGTTTTTAACAGGAATATCAATCAAGAGATTGTTGTTCCATCATTATGTCCTAATCCTTCTTCAAAGAAGGAACGTCTTTTGCATAATCTAGACATGGTCCGTGCTCTGAAGTTCTACTTACAGGCAACTAAAGATTTTAGACAAACTTCTTCTCTGTTTGTCATTTACTCTGGACAGAGGAGAGGTCAAAAGGCTTTGGCTACCTCTCTCTCTTTTTGGCTTCGTAGCATAATACGTTTAGCCTATGAGACTGCTGGACAGCAGCCTCCTGAAAGAATTACAGCTCATTCCACCAGAGCTGCGGCTTCCACCTGGGCCTTTAAGAATGAGGCCTCTGTTGAACAGATTTGCAAGGCTGCAACTTGGTCTTCACTTCATACTTTTTCCAAATTTTACAAATTTGACACTTTCGCTTCTTCGGAGGCTGGTTTTGGGAGAAAGGTTCTACAGGCAGTGGTTCCTTCTGTTTAATGTTCCTGCCTTTTCCCTCCCATCATCTGTGTACTTAGCTTTGGTATTGGTATCCCATAAGTAATGGATGACCCGTGGACTGAACACACTTAACAAGAGAAAACATAATTTATGCTTACCTGATAAATTTATTTCTCTTGTATTGTGTTCAGTCCACGGCCCGCCCTGTCTTTTTAAGGCAGGTTCTAAATTTTAAAATTATAACTCCAGTCACCACTGCACCTTATAGTTTCTCCTTTCTCGTCTTGTTTCGGTCGAATGACTGGATATGACATGTGAGGGGAGGAGCTATATAGCAGCTCTGCTTGGGTGATCCTCTTGCAACTTCCTGTTGGGAAGGAGAATATATCCCATAAGTAATGGATGACCCGTGGACTGAACACACTACAAGAGAAATAAATTTATCAGGTAAGCATAAATTATGTTTTTGTCCTCAGTACGCTCCTGCGCTGCTGCTCTGAGGGCTCTCACTAAGGAATCCAAACTGTGCAAGTGCAGTTCTAAGGAAAATTCTACAGTAGCCTCATATAAACAGTGAATTGTCTTTAGTTTCAATTGATATTTATTATTTAAAGCTATATTATAGTGTAACGATAGTTCTATAAATTTACCATCAATAATTCTTTATTGTTACTATGGAGCAAATTGGTGCAGCTCAGGCCTCTGGTCTGCTGGCTGATCATCTAGAAGGGGGGATCCTCTGTTACTTTAACCATTTCTAGTATGTGTTTGCTTTGTAAAAATTCTCAGGGTGTGTCCCTGCTCAGCTTTGTACCTCATGTCCTGAGTCTATTTCTAATCCTAAACAGGGTTTTTCTGCGCTTCAGAGTGTACAAAGGTTTATACCTTTTTAAATCTGCCCCCCGGAGAGTTCATCTGAACTTCTTTAAAACTTAAGGATTATGTTCACTCTGCTATTAGTGAAGTTTTAGCTTGTTTGCCTCCAGCTGATAAGCGCAGACACTTGCAAGGATTTAAAGGTGGTCATTCTTTAGCCTTTAGTTCTTCAGGGACTTCCCTTAGGAGTGGCCACTCTAAGTTACCCATTTATGACGGGGTGTTTCTGACTGAGGATTCTCTTTCTGATGATAGTTTCTGAGTCTCAGGACCCTTCTGCTGTGGCAGAGGATGTGTCCATTTTAATTTTAGGCATGAGCAAATTCATGCATTATTGTGGGAAGTTTTAATTGGTTTAGAGGTAGAGGAAAGCCCTGGTACTAGCAACCTGTTTATAGGATCGATTCATTTTTTTGAGGCAGCTCCAAAGCAACCTTTCTTTTTCCTGTGCTTGATTCTGTTTCTGATATTATTGCTAAGGTATGGCTCAAGCCAGGTATTCCCCTTTATTTCATCTTCCAAATTTAAAGCTGTTTCCTCTTCTTTCTGTTAAAACAGAGGTTTGGAGACAGTTCCTAAGGGAGCTATTTCCACTTTGGTGAGGCATACTACTATTCTTTTGGAGGATTTTCCCTCTTCTAAGGATCCTTTATATAGAAAACATAAAGGTTTTCATAGGTGATGCTTTCAGCTTGCAGATTTTATGTTTAAGCCTGCAGTCATTATACCGTGTTCCAGCTGCCACTGCTGTGTGGTTTGACAATCTCTCAGAGCTTGTTTCTGGGGAAACCACTCTGAATGAGATTCAGGATTGTATTTATCTCCTGAGAACAACAAGTTCCTTTATTTGTAATGCAGCTTTGGAAATAATTCTCATCCATGCTAAGAATGCTGCATTATCTGTTTTAGCTAGGTGAACTTTGTGGCTTAAATCTTGGTCTGCTGATATTGTTTCTAAACGCAGACTGGTTTCTCTCCCCTTCCAGGGTGAAACTCTGTTTGTATCTGGACCGAATGCTATTATTGTCACAGTCACAGGGGTAAGGGAGTTTTTCCGCTCAAGGACAAGAAATCTAAGGATAAGCCTAGGATGTTTTCACACCTTTTGACAATCTAAGTCTCAGAAAGATGCCTCCTCTGGTTTGAGTTCTTGCTACTCTAAATCATCCTGGAAGTCTTAACTCCTCTCTGTCCAAAAACAAACAGTCCAAGAAGTTTACCCCAGCTCCCAAGACTGCATGAAGGTGTGGCCCCCATACCAGACCTGTCTCTGATGGGGGGCAGATTGAGTCTTTTTCGGGAGACTTGGGAGAGATATGTTCAGGATCCCCGGGTATTACAAATAATTTTTGTTTATGGCCTCCATGGGGAAGATACTTAGACTGGACAGATCTTCCTTGTTGAGTGACAAAATAAGAATAAGGAAGGTTGCAAACAAGGATGATAAAATTATTTCTTTTACAAGATACAATGAGTCCACGGATTTCATCCATGGCTTTAGAGCAATGGGAACTGGTGGGACTAAACTCTCACTGCGCCTCCCATATTAGTGCTGCCCTTTGTATTCTGATGGTCTTAGCAGATATTAACTAAGGCCCTTCTGTGTCCACAGAGCTGCAGGAGGGAGAAGACCTCTTGATCCTGTGGGACTTTGCATACTGTTGATCAGCACAGAGGTAAATGCAGTCTTTTACTTTCTGGGACACTGGCTACCTCAGAATGGACTGTGTACTTCTGATCTGTCGGGGAACAAGAGCTCTCTAGTAGTAGGGCTGCTTTCTGTAACAGTGTGTGTGAGTTTTCATGGGAATGTCAACTGACACAAGGTGTCTACATTATGGAGCTGATATATTTATTTGGTCTAATGTATTTTTAAGGTGGGGCTTGTATAGGTCACTGCTATAGTGTGCTTATATTGTTTGACGCTGGGAGTGTGTTACCGGAGTCTTTCTATAGGACTCCGGTTTACGGCTATGTTTTGTTGATCCGGTTGGGGTTTTTGCTCTTTGTGAGCAGTTGTCTGTTAGAGAAGCAGCTTTTCAGGTTGCCGCGCAGAGAAGGTAATGGCCGATGCAACGCCCACGATGGGCGGGACTTTCTTTGGCGCGCTTGTCTTTCCTTGCCGCGCAGAGGTATTATTGCAGAAGTCCCGGCTGCTAAGGATCACTACGTATATCGACACGACCGCATGGTTGAAAGTGAAACGTGCGGTCTTGGGCATTTTTAAAACACATTCCGGTTAAATTTTCTAAGTGTGGTCGGAGAACCGTGGGGGTAGGTAGGCGCCTCAGCAGAGCTGTTGAGGTGAGGTGCTAGGTTATATTTCATCCTCAATAAAAGACTATACTTTAAAGAGTACTTATATTGTTAACCTTTTTCAGTGTAACTGACATATGTTAATACTTGTTCATTTTTAAAGGCACAGTATATGGTCAGGTTTAAAATATTCTGATGGAATGTTAGTCTGTGCTGCTATTTCTATACCGGTTGGCTATAAATTTAAAGCCTATACTTTAAAGACCAAATTGCTTCTTGCTTTCTATTGTCATGGATTCAGATGATATCCAGACTGTATGTGTGTGTTCTATGTGTTTGGATGCCACTGTGGAACCTCCTGCTCCTTTTTGTCCCTCATGCATTGAGAGGGCCTTACATTTTAGAGACAAAATTGTTCTTGACAAATCTTTGACTAAGGTGAATGCTTCTTAAGAGTCTACAGATGAGATGCAGAGCATGCCACAGCTTTCTCCCCAAGCGTCACAGCCCTTAACGCCCGCTCAAGCGGGACCTTGTATTTCTCCATTTTCTGCAGCTTTTACATTAAAAGACGTAGCTGCAGTGATGTCCTCTACACTTTCTGATGCGTTAGCTAATTTTCCCATATCGCACAGCAAGCGTTCAAGACAGGACAACTATGTAGTAAATTCAGCCTCTGATACTATGATGGCAATTTGGAGGGTACTGAGGTACTCTCCGAAGGTGAACTTTCTGAATCAGTGAGTGCTTTACCTCTCACTGATTCTGATGTAGTTTCTTTCAGGTTTAAGCTTGAGCACATCCGTTTATTGCTGAGGGAGGTGTTGGTTACTCTGGATGTTTGTGACTCAATAGTGGTCCCTCCAGAGAAATTGAGTAAGTTGGACAGATACTTGGAAATTCTATCTTATTCGGATGTCTTCCCAGTCCCGAAGAGGACTTCAGAGATTATTGCAAAAGAATGGGAGAGACCAGGTATTCCCTTCTCTCCTTCTCCAGTTTTTTAAAAAATTTACCCTATAGCCGACACTATTAATGATTCTTGGCAGACGGTCCCTAAAGCTGAGGGTGCTGTTTCTACTATGGCCAAGCGTACTACTATTCCTATTGAGGGTAGTTGTACGTTTAAGGACCCTATGGATAAGAAATTGGAGGGTCTCCTTAAGAAAATTTACATTCATCAGGGATTCCTGTTGCAACCTGCGGCTTGCATTGTCACAGTCACCAGTGCGGCCGCTTATTGGTTTGATACTCTGGAAGAATCTCTTAAGACTGAGACTCCTTTGGAAGAGATACAGGATCGGATTAAAGCTCTTAAGTTGGCTAATTTGTTTATTACGGATGCTTTGCTGCAGATGACTAAATTGGCGGCTAAGAGTTTGGGCTTTGCCATCTTAGCACGCAGTACTTTATGGTTGAAGTCTTGGTCTGCGGATGTGTCATCCAAGTCTAAGCTTTTGGCTATTCCTTACAAGGGGATGACCCTGTTTGGACCTGACTTGAAGGAAATTATTTCTGACATCACGGGAGGTAAGGGTCTTCTCCTCCCACAGTATAAAAAATCCAAACAGAGAGGTTGACAGAGTAATTTTCGTTCCTTTCAAAATTTCAAGGGAGTCCCCTCTTCCTCTAAACAGGAAGGGAACTTTTCACAACCCAAGTCCACTTGGAGACCCAATCAGTCTTGGAACAAGGGTGAACAATCTAAGAAGCCTGCTGCTGTTTCCAAGTCAGCATGAAGGGTAGGCCCCCGATCTGGGACCGGATCTAGTGGGGGGCAGACTCTCTCTCTTTGTCCAGGCTTGGATAAGAGATGTTCAGGATCCCTGGACACTAGAAATTGTGTCTCAGGGATATCAGTTGGAGTTCAGAAACTCTCCCTCCAGAGGAAGGTTCCTTCTTTCTCGATTATCTGCAGACCAGATAAAAAGTGAGGCGTTCTTACGTTGTGTAGGAGACCTCTCTTACATGGGGGTAATATGTCCCGTTCCAATACAGGAACAGGGACATTGGTTTTATTCAAATCTCTTTGTAGTTCCCAAAAAAATGGGAACGTTCCGACCTATTTTAGACCTCAAATGTCTAAACAAGTTTCTCAGAGTTCCATCCTTCAAGATGGAAACTGTTTGTACCATTCTTCCATTGATCCAGGAGGGTCAATTTATGACTACCGTGGATCTAAAGATTGAATATCTTCATGTTCCTATCCACAGAGATCATCACAAGTTCCTGAGGTTTGCCTTTCTGGACAAACATTTTCAGTTCGTGGCTCTTTCGGTCTGGCCACAGCTCCCAAGATTTTCACAAAGGTTCTGGGGTCTCTGCTGGCGGTTCTAAGACCGTGGGGCATTGCAATGGCGCCGTATCTGGGCGATATTCTGATCCAGGCATCGTCTTATCAGCTAGCAAAGTCTCATACCGACATTGTTCTATCCTTCCTGAGGACTCACGGGTAGAAGGTGAATCTGGAAAAGAGTTCACTAGTTCCACAGACAAGGGTTCCTTTCTTGGGAACTCTAATCGACTCTCTTTCCATGAAAATCTTTTTGACAGAGGTCAGAAAGTTAAAGATTTTGAATACATGCCGAGCCCTTCAGACCAATCCTCGGCCGTCAGTGGCTCATTGCATGGAGGTAATTGGATTGATGGTAGCAGCAATGGACATCATTCCGTTTGCTCGTTTTCATCTCAGACCTCTGCAACTGAGCATGCTCAGACAGTGGAATGGAGATTATACAAATTTATCTCCTCAAAAACATCTAGATCAGGAGACAAGGGACTCTCTTCTATGGTGGTTGTCGCTGTATCATCTATCCCAGGGGACATGCTTCCGCAGACCCTCATGGGTGATAGTGACAACGGATGCCAGCTTGTTAGGATAGGGAGCAGTTTGGAACTCCCTAAGGGTTCAGGGTGTATGGACTCCAGCGTAGTCTCTCCTTCCCATCAATATCCTACAGTTGAGAGCAATATTCAATGCACTTCGGGCTTGGCCTCAGTTGGCTTCGGCCCAATTCATCAGATTCCAGTCGGACAACATAATGACGGTAGCTTACATCAATCATCAGGGAGTAACAAGAAGTTCCTTAGCGATGACAGAAGTAGCCAAGATAATACTGTGGGCGGAGTCTCACTCTTTCCATCTGTCTGCGATCCACATCCCAGGGGTGGACAACTGGGAAGCACATTTTCTGAGCAGACAGATATTTCATCCGGGAGTGTGGGAACTCCATCCGGAGGCATTTTCCAGCTTGATTCTCAGATGGGGCAGGCCGGAGTTGGATCTCATGGCATCTCGCCAGAATGCCAAGCTTCCGAGGTACGGGTCCAGGTCCAGGGATCCCCAGGCCAAGCTGATAGATGACTTGGCAGTTGCTTGGTCTTTCAGCCTAGCTTATGTGTTCCCTCCATTTGCTCTCCTTCCACGAGTGATTGCTTGAGTCAAACAGGAGAGGGCATTGGTGATCCTCGTCGCCCCTGCGTGGCCTCGCAGGACTTGGTATGCCGATCTAGTGGACATGTCATCTCAGCCACCGTGGAAGCTTCCATTGAGGAAAGACCTTGTCATTCAGGGACCCTTCCATCATCCGAATCTATTTTCCATTCGGATAAGGTGGTGTTACGAACCAAACCCGGTTTTCTTCCTAATGTTGCTTCAAATAGAAATATTAATCAGGAAATTGTTGTTCCTTCCTTGTGTCCTAATCCTTCTTCTAAGAAGGATCGGCTGTTACATAATTTGGACGTGGTCCGTGCTTTGAAATTTTACTTACAGGCGACTAAGGATTTTCATCAATCGTCTTCCTTGTTCGTTGTTTTTTCTGGGAAACGTAGGGGTCAGAAAGCTACAGCTACCTCTCTTTCTCTTTGGCTGAAGAGTATCATCCATTTTGCATATTAGACTGCTGGGCAGCAGCCTCCTGAACGAATTACGGCTCATTCCACTAGGGCTGTGGCTTCCTCATGGGCATTCAAAAATGATGCTTCTGTTGAACAGATTTGCAAAGCTGCAACTTGGTCGTCTCTTCACACTTTTTCCAAATTTTCCAAATTTAATAGTTTTGCCTCGTCTGAGGCTGTTTTTGGGAGGAAAGTTCTTCAAGCAGTGGTGCCTTCCGTTTAGGTTCCCTGTCTTGTCCCTCCCTTTTCATCCGTGTCCTATAGCTTTGGTATTGAATCCCACAAGTAAGGATGAAATCCGTGGACTCATCATATCTTGTAAAAGAAAATGAAATGTATTCTTACCTGATAAATTTGTTTCTTTTACGATACAATAAGTCCACGGCCCACCCTGTTTTTTTCTGAGACAGGTCTTTATTTTTGTTAAACTTCAGTCACCTCTGCACCTTGGCTTTTCCTTTCTCTTCCTAACTTCGGTCGAATGACTGGAGTGGGAGGGAAGGGAGGAGCTATATATACAGCTCTGCTGTGGTGCTCTTTCAGGAGGCGATATCCCACAAGTAAGGATGAAATCTGTGGACTTATCGTATCGTAAAAGAAACAAATTATCAGGTAAGAATAAATTTCCTTTTTCAGTATCAAATACAGCAGACAATATGATAAAGTAGGATTGTTATGAAAAATCTTCCAATACTTATGTCCGATGAACTGTTAAATCCAATTGTGAAACAAGGTTTTCGTTTTGTTTCAAAATGCAACCAGACATTGGGAAATCATTTGTCACCCAGCATGATCCGTAATACTAAGAGACAAAAAAGTTGGCTTACATCTAAAGGCCATTTCAGATGTGGTAAATATAAATGCAAAGCATGCGGACATGCAGTGGTGTCTAAACAATTTCAATCTAAGGTCACACAAAGAACTTATAACACAGATTATTGCACAAACTGCAGATCAAGACATGTGGTTTATTTGGTTACTTGCCAAGCATGTAACCTCCAATATGTAGGTATGACAACGAGAGAAGCTAGAGTAAGGATTAGAGAACACCTTAACAACATAATTATTATCAATCGCTGTTCTGCTCTAGCAGAACATTTTATTGAGAAGCATAACTGCGACCTTCAGAACTTTAACTGGCTGGTCATAGACCACATACAAAGACCTCCAAGGAGGGGGGGTGCAATTTTTTATGTCCTCCTGACTAGGAAGGAGGCCTTGTATTTTCAGTTTAAGTTCTAGAGTACCATACGGTTTTAACATTGACTCTGACATTATCAATGTCTGAAATTAATACATCGTTATTGGTGCATACACAACCCAGATAAGGTCATATTGACATCATTTTATTACTATTATCATTATTTAGGATGATCAGATAAAGGTTGTCCCACTTCTTATTAACACTCAACCAATGTCTTCTGGTAAATATGTATCTTTAGTTCTTCTAGCATTCCCATCATCATTTTTGCCTTGATATTGAACCAAATATTTAGCAGAGTAAGATCCACTTTAGTGCGAGAAATTCCGGCTTCATCTACAACTAGGATAGATTAATAATAATTTTCTTATTAGCATTTTTTTCATTGTGGATGATTGTATTTAGACTACTTAACGCTACAATTCTTAAAATTAAGCAAACCTTAAACTGGTATTAACTTTTTACCATGATGTACTGAGAGTAATTAAAGAGAACTGCTTTATTCATTGATTGTTTTACACCTCTAAGGGATAGTTGCATTATTTGATTATGATTTTATTGTTCCATTTGCCCTTTTCCAGGTAGGTGCCAATCATACATAGCATCACAAAATCCCTTTATAAATTGGCTATACAGCATTTCCAGACTCATACATCAATGTATGTTTGCAATTTCTGACATTGTATCTGCATATGGTTATATTATTATAATTTTTTTATGTATTAATTTTGTGTTATTTTAAGTACATTTCCCCTCTGTTTTTTTTTTATGTTCTATGTTCTGTTTTCTGATTAGCATTGCATGAGTTAAATGGGGGTTTCCCCTCCCATATTTGTGGGTCCAATTAGATGATGCCTATGGGTATATACATGTTCAGTTCTATCACATTTTCAAGTCACAGATGAAGGCGTGAGACGAAAACACGTCTGACCCCTCTCTCTACATGTAGTTTTATTTTTGTTTTTCAGTTCCCAGTTCCATGATTTAATAAATATTTATTCTACAAGATATGACGAGTCCACGGATTTCATCCTTACTTGTGGGATTTATCCTCCTGCTAACAGGAAGTGGCAAAGAGCACCACAGCAGATCTGTATATATAGCTCCTCCCTTCCCTCCACCTCCAGTCATTCTCTTTGCCTTTGTTAGTAATAGAAAGAGGTAAAGTGAGGTGTTAGTTTTAGATTCTTCAATCAAGATATTTTTTTATTTTAAAATGGTACCGGTGAGTACTATTTTCCTCAGGGAGAAATCGTCAGTCTGGATTCCCAAGAGGAATGAAGAGATCTTTTTTCTGCCCTCAGGTTGATGATCTTAGCAGATGTTACTAAGATCCATTCTGGTTCCCACAGAGTTTCTGAAGGTAGTGCAAGAAAAATCTTCAGTGTGGAGAACGGTGTCATGCTACAAGCAGCATTGAGGTATGTTCAGTCTTTTATTTCTGAGGAGACTTGTTATATAAGAAGTGGCTGACATTATTCCCTGTAAGGGAAAGGGTAAGCAGTAGACATATATGGATTATGGGTTACTGAAATTACTGGTTTATACATAATGATTGCTACGGTTATGTACTCACTAGGGGCTTGACACTGGGAGAGGCAGCTATGACATTTTCTATGTTTAATTAATGGCATAACGAATGTGTGTGTAAAAACTTTTGGGGGCCACATGGCTTATTAGAACAGCTTCCCATGCAGTTATGGAGACTGTTAATGTGACGCCCATGGTGGGCGGGGCCTATTTCGCGCTCTCAGACGCACAGTTTTCTCCTCATTAGAAGGCAGCAGGCACTAGCTCCAATGGGGCCTAAAGTTGAAATTCAATCACCGGATCGTTGTTGAATCAATCTTGAGTACCCTGGGGGCAGGTAGGCGCCACAGCAGAGCTGTGGCGAGGTACAGGGGCTGTTATCCTTGTTTAAAGTTTATTTACAAGTTAAAAAGACTTTTTACAGGGTGATTTAGCTTGTCTCAATTAGTGCAATAATTTTTGGCAAATTTAAACTTTTTTGTATACATTTTTAGTACTAAAAATCGTTTTTGGTGCAGTACAGAAAAATTTTTGTGCTTTTATTATTTAAAGGCACAGTACATTTTTTTCTGAATTTTTTTTGAATCAATATAAAGGGTTAAAAACGACTATTGTGGCTATTGCTAGTCTGTTTAACAGAATTCCAAGCTCCCAAGATGCGGATCCAGGTCGAGGGATCCTCAGGCCGAAATGATAGATGCCTTGGCAGTGCCTTGGTCGTTCAACCTAGCTTATGTGTTTCCACTGTTTCCTCTCCTTCCCCGGGTGATTGCTCGGATCAAACAGGAGAGAGCTTCAGTAATTCTAATTGCACTTGCGTGGCCACGCAGGACTTGGTATGCAGATCTAGTAGTCCTCTCTGCCTCCGTGAAAACTCCCAGTGAAACAGGACCTTCTCATTCAAGGTCCTTTCCAACATCCAAATCTAATTTCTCTGAAACTTGGAGATTGAACGCTTGATTTTGTCTAAGCGGGTTTTCTCTGATTCGGTCATCGATACTTTGATTCAGGCACGTAAGCCTGTCACTAGAAAGATCTATCATAAGATATGGCGTTAATATCTTTTTCTTTCATGTAATTAGCAAGAGTCCATGAGCTAGTGACGTATGGGATATACATTCCTACCAGGAGGGGCAAAGTTTCCCAAACCTCAAAATGCCTATAAATACACCCCTCACCACACCCACAATTCAGTTTTTACAAACTTTGCCTCCGATGGAGGTGGTGAAGTAAGTTTGTGCTAGATTCTACGTTGATATGCGCTCCGCAGCAAGTTGGAGCCCGGTTTTCCTCTCAGCGTGCAGTGAATGTCAGAGGGATGTGAGGAGAGTATTGCCTATTTGAATGCAGTGATCTCCTTCTACGGGGTCTATTTCATAGGTTATCGGTCGTAGAGATTCATCTCTTACCTCCCTTTTCAGATCGACGATATACTCTTATATATACCATTACCTCTGCTGATTCTCGTTTCAGTACTGGTTTGGCTTTCTACAAACATGTAGATGAGTGTCCTGGGGTAAGTAAATCTTATTTTCTGTGACACTCTAAGCTATGGTTGGGCACTTTGTTTATAAGGTTCTAAATATATGTATTCAAACATTTATTTGCCTTGACTCAGAATGTTCAACATTCCTTATTTTTCAGACAGTCAGTTTCATATTTGGGATAAATGCATTTGTTTCAATCATTTTTTTCTTACCTTAAAAAAATGTGACTTTTTCCCTGTGGGCTGTTAGGCTCGCGGGGGCAGAAAATGCTTCATTTTATTGCGTCATTCTTGGCGCGGACTTTTTTGGCGCAAAATTTTTTTTCTGTTTCCGGCGTCATACGTGTCGCCGGAAGTTGCGTCATTTTTTGACGTTTTTTTTGCGTCAAAAATGTCGGCGTTCCGGATGTGGCGTCATTTTTGGCGCCAAAAGCATTTAGGCGCCAAATAATGTGGGCGTCTTTTTTTGGCGCTAAAAAATATGGGCGTCATTTTTGTCTCCACATTATTTAAGTCTCATTATTTATTGCTTCTGGTTGCTAGAAGCTTGTTCACTGGCATTTTTTTCCCATTCCTGAAACTGTCATTTAAGGAATTTGATCAATTTTGCTTTATATGTTGTTTTTTTCTTTTACATATTGAAAGATGTTCCACGTTGCAACTGAGTCAGAAGATACTTCAGGAAAATCACTGCCCAGTGCTGGAGCTACCAAGCTAAGTGTATCTGCTATAAACTTTTGGTATCTGTTTCTCCAGCTGTTGTTTGTATTGCATGTCATGTCAAACTTATTAATGCAGATAAAATTTCCTTTAGTACTGTTACATTACCTGTTGCTGTTCCGTCAACATCTAATTTTCAGAGTGTTCCTGATAACATAAGAGATTTTATTTTTTTTTTAAATCCATTAAGAAGGCTATGTCTGTTATTTCTCCTTCTAGTATACATAAAAGTCTTTTAAAACTTCTCTTTTTTCAGATGAATTTTTAAATGAACATCATCATTCTGATACTGATAATGGTCCTTCTGGTTCAGAGGTTTCTGTCTCAGAGGTTGATGCTGATAAATCTTTGTATTTGTTCAAGATGGAATTTATTCGTTCTTTACTTAAAGAAGTATTATTTGCATTAGAAATAGAGGATTCTGGTCCTCTTGATACTAAATGTAAACGTTTAAATAAGGTTTTAAATCTCCTGTAGTTATTCCAGAATTGTTTAATCTCCCTGATGCTATTTCTGAAGTAATTCCAGGGAATGGAATAATTTGGGTAATTTATTTACTCCTTCTAGACGTTTAAGCAATTATATCCTGTGCCATCTGACAGATTAGAGTTTTTTGGGACAAAAATCCCTAAGGTTATGGGGCTGTCTCTACTCCTGCTAATGTACTACTATTCCTACGTATGAGATAGTACTTCATTTAAGGATCCTTTAGATAGGAAAATTGAATCTTTTCTAAGAAAAGCTTACTTATGTTCAGGTAATCTTCTTAGACCGGCTATATTTTTAGCGGATGTTGCTGCAGCTTCAACTTTTTGGTTAGAAGCTTTAGCGCAACAAGTAACAGATCATAATTTTATAGCATTATTATTATTCTATAACATGCTAATAATTTTATTGGTGATACCATCTTTTGATATCATTAGAGTTGATATCAGGTATATGTCTCGAGCTATTTTAGCTAGAAAAGCTTTATGGATTAAACTTGGAATGCTGATATGTCTTCTAAGTTAACCTTGCTTTCCCTTTCTTTCCAGGGTAAATAATCATTTTCGTTCCTTTCCTCGCAACAAGGAACAAAAGCCTGATCCTTCATCCTCAGGAGCGGTATCAGTTTGGAAACTATTTCCAGTTTGGAATATATCCAAGCCTTATAGAAACCTATAGCCAGCTCCTAAGTACCTATGAAGGTGCGGCCTTTATTCCAGCTCAGCTGGTATGGGGCAGGTTACGTTTTCTTCAAAGAAATTTGGATCAATTCCGTTCTCAATCTCTGGTTTCAGAACATTGTTTCAGAAAGGTACAGAATTGGCTTCAAGTTAAGGCCTCCTGCTAAGAGATTTTTTTCTTTCCCGTGTCCCAGGTAACACAGCAAAGGCTCAGCATTTCTGAAATGTGTTTCAGATCTAGAGTTGGCTGGAGTATTTATGCCAGTTCCAGTTCTGGAACAGGGGCTGGGGTTTTATTTTATCTCTTCATTGTACCAAAGAAGGTCAATTCCTTCAGACCAGTTCCGGATCTATCATTATTGAATCGTTATGTTAGGATACCAACATTCAAGATGGTTACTGTAGGACTATCCTGCCTTTTGTTTAGCAAGGGCATTATATGTCTACAATAGATTGTGTATCTGCATATTCCGATTCATCCAGATCACTTTTAGTGTCTGAGATTCTCTTTTTAGACAAGCATTACCAGTTTTTGTGGCTCTACCGTTTGGCCTAGCCTCAGTTCCAAGAATTTTTTTCAAAGGTTCTCGGTGCCCTTCTTTCTGTAATCAGAGAACAGGGTTTTGGTATTTCCTTATTTGGACGATATCTTGGTACTTGCTCAGTCTTCTCATTTTCGAAGAATCTCATACGAATCGACTTGTGTTGTTTCTTCAAGTTCATGGTTGGAGGATCAATTTACCATTCAGTTCATTGATTCCTCAGACAAGGGTAACCTTTTTAGGTTTCTAGATAGATTCAGTGTCTATGACTCTGTCCTTGTCAGACAAGAGAAGTTTAACATTGATATCAGCTTGTCAAAACCAACAGTCACAATCATTCACTTTGGTGGCCTTATGCATGGAAATGTTAGGTCTTAGGACTGCCGCATCAGATGCGATCTCCTTTGCTCGTTTTCACATGCGACCTCTTCAGCTCTGTATGCTGAACCAATGGTGCAGGGATTACTCAAAGATATCTCAATTAATATCTTTAAACCGATTTTATGACACTCTCTGACATGGTGGGCAGATCACCATCGTTTAGTTCAGGGGGCTTCTTTGTTCTTCCGACCTGGACTATAATCTCAACAGATGCAAGTCTTACAGGTTGGGGAGCTGTGTGGGGGTATCTGACGGCACAAGGGGTTTGGGAATCTCAGGAGGTGAGATTTCCGATCAATATTTTGGAACTCCGTGCAATTTTCAGAGCTCTTCAGTCTTGGCCTCTTCTGAAGAGAGAGTTGTTCATTTGTTTTCAGATAGACAATGTCACAACTGTGGCATACATCAATCATCAAGGAGGGACTCACAGTCCTCTGGCTATGAAAGAAGTATCTCGAATTTTGGTTTGGGCGGAATCCAGCTCCTGTCTAATCTCTGCGGTTCATATCCCAGGTATGGACAATTGGAAAGCGGATTATCTCAGTCGCCAAACGTTGCACCTGGGCGAATGGTCTCTTCACCCAGAGGTATTTCCTCAGATTGTTCAAATGTGGGAACTCCCAGAAATAGATCTGATGGCTTCTCATCTAAACAAGAAACTTCCCAGGTATCTGTCCGGATCCCGGGATCCTCGGGCGGAGGCAGTGGATGCATTATCACTTCCTTGGAAGTATCATCCTGCCTATATCTTTCCGCCTCTAGTTTTTCTTCCAAGAGTAATCTCCAAGATTCTGAAGGAATGCTTGTTTGTTCTGCTGGTAGCTCCGGCATGGCCTCACAGGTTTTGGTATGCGGATCTGGTCCGGATGGCCTCTTGCCAACCGTGGACTCTTCCGCTAAGACCAGACCTTCTGTCACAAGGTCCTTTTTTTCCATTAGGATCTGAAATCCTTAAATTTAAAGGTATGGAGATTGAACGCTTGATTCTTGGTCAAAGAGGTTTCTCTGACTCTGTGATTAATACTATGTTACAGGCGTGTAAATCTGTATCTAGAGAGATATATTATAGAGTCTGGAAGACTTATATTTCTTGGTGTCTTTCTCATCATTTTTTGGCATTCTTTTAGAATACCGAGAATTTTACAGTTTCTTCAGGATGGTTTAGATAAGGGTTTGTCCGCAAGTTCCTTGAAAGGTCAAATCTCTGCTCTTTCTGTTCTTTTTCATAGAAAGATTGCTATTCTTCCTGATATTCATTGTTTTGTACAAGCTTTGGTTCGTATAAAACCTGTCATTTTCTCCTCTTTGGAGTTTGAATTTGGTTCTGGGGGCTCTTCAAACTCCTCCGTTTGAACCTATGCATTCATTGGACATTAAATTACTTTCTTGGAAAGTTTTGTTCCTTTTGGCCATCTCTTCTGCCAGAAGAGTTTCTGAATTATCTGCTCTTTCTTGTGAGTCTCCTTTTCTGATTTTTCATCAGGATAAGGCGGTGTTGCGAACTTCTTTTGAATTTTTACCTAAAGTTGTGAATTCCAACAACATTAGTAGAGACATTGTGGTTCCTTCATTATGTCCTAATCCTAAGAATTCTAAGGAGAAATCGTTGCATTCTTTGGATATTGTTAGAGCTTTGAAATATTATGTTGAAGCTACTAAATCTTTCCGAAAGACTTCTAGTCTATTTGTTATCTTTTCCGGTTCTAGAAAAGGCCAGAAAGCTTCTGCCATTTCTTTGGCATCTTGGTTGAAATCTTTAATTCATCTTGCCTATGTTGAGTCGGGTAAAACTCCGCCTCAGAGGATTACAGCTCATTCTACTAGGTCAGTTTCTACTTCCTGGGCGTTTAGGAATGAAGCTTCGGTTGATCAGATTTGCAAAGCAGCAACTTGGTCCTCTTTACTAAATTCTACCATTTTGATGTATTTTCTTCTTCTGAAGCAGTTTTTGGTAGAAAAGTACTTCTGGCAGTGGTTTCAGTTTGAATCTTCTGCTTATGTTTTTCATTAAACTTTATTTTGGGTGTGGATTATTTTCAGCAGGAATTGGCTGTCTTTATTTTATCCCTCCCTCTCTAGTGACTCTTGTGTGGAAGATCCACATCTTGGGTAGTCATTATCCCATACGTCACTAGCTCATGGACTCTTGCTAATTACATGAAAGAAAACATAATTTATGTAAGAACTTACCTGATAAATTCATTTCTTTCATATTAGCAAGAGTCCATGAGGCCCGCCCTTTTTTTGTGGTGGTTATGATTTTTTTGTATAAAGCACAATTATTCCAATTCCTTATTTTATATGCTTTCGCACTTTTTTCTTATCACCCCACTTCTTGGCTATTCGTTAAACTGAATTGTGGGTGTGGTGAGGGGTGTATTTATAGGCATTTTGAGGTTTGGGAAACTTTGCCCCTCCTGGTAGGAATGTATATCCCATACGTCACTAGCTCATGGACTCTTGCTAATATGAAAGAAATGAATTTATCAGGTAAGTTCTTACATAAATTATGTTTTTGGTGTGATTCCAAGGGCTACTCATGGAGTAAAGTTAGGATTTCCAGGATTCTGTCTTTTCTCCAAGAAGGATTGGAAAAAGGATTATCAGCGAGTTCCTTAAAGGGACAGTCTACACCAGAATTTTTATTGTTTTAAAAGATAGATAATCCCTTTATTACCCATTCCCCAGTTTTGCATAACTAACACATTTCTAATAATATACTTTTAACCTCTGTGATTATCTTGTATCTAAGCCTCTGCAAACTGCCCCTTTTTTCAGTTCTTTTGACAGACTTGCAGTCTAGCCAATCAGTGCCTGCTCCCAGATAACTTCTCGTGCACGAGCACAGTGTTATCTATATGAAATACGTGAACTAACACCCTCCAGTGGTGAAAAACTGTTAAAATGCAATCTGAAAGAGGTGGGCTTCAAGGTCTAAGAAATTAGCATATGAACCTCCTAGGTTAAGCTTTCAACTAAGAATACCAAGAGAACAAAGCAAAATTGGTGATAAAAGTAAATTGGAAAATTGTTTAAAATTGCATGCTCTATCTGAATCATGAAAGTTTATTTTGGCCTAGACTGTCCCTTTAAAGGGACAAATTTCTGCTTTGTCAATTTTGCTACACAAACGTTTAGCAGATGTTCCAGACGTTCAGTCTTTTTGTCAGGCTCTGACTAGAATCAAGCCTGTGTTTAGACCAATTGCTCCACCCTGCAGTTTGAATTTAGTTCTTAATGTTCTTCAAGGGGTTCTGTTTGAACCCATGCATTCCATAGATATTAAGTTGTTATCTTGGAAAGTTTTGTTTTTGGTTGCTATTACAATGTGATTCGCCTTATCTTATCTTCCAATCTGATAAGGTGGTTTTACGTACCAAACCTGGGTTCCTTCCTAAGGTTGTTTCTAATAAGAATATTAATCAGGAAATTGTTGTTCCTTCATTATGTCCCAATCCTTCTTCTAAGAAGGAGTGTATGTTGCATAATCTGGACGTGGTCCATGCCCTGAAGTTTTACTTGCAGGCGATTAAGGATTTGCGTCAATCATCTTCATTATTCATTGTTTTTTCTGGATAGGGGTCAGAAAGCTACGGCTACCCCCCTTTCTTGGCTGAAGAGTATCATTTGTCTGGCATATGAGACTGCTGGAAAGCAGCCTCCTGAAAGAATTACGGCTCATTCTACTAGGGCTGTGGCTTCCTCATGGGCTTTTAAAAACGATGCTTCTGTTGAACAGATTTGCAAGGCTGCGACTTGGTTGTCTCTTCACACTTTTTCTAAATTGTAGAAATTTGATACTTTTGCTTCTTCTGTGGCTGGTTTTGGGAGAAAGGTTCTTCAAGCAGTGGTGCCTTCCGTTTAGGTTCCTGTCTTGTCCCTCCCTTTCATCCGTATACTGTAGCTTTGGTATTGTATCCCACAAGTAAGGATGAAATCCGTGGACTCGTCATATCTTGTAGAAGAAAAGTAAATTTATGCTTACCTGATAAATTAATTTCTTCTACGATATGACGAGTCCACGGCCCACCCTGTCATTTTTAAGACAGATTTAGATTCTATCTATCTATTCGGTTCTTGTAAAGCGCTGCTTTATAGATAGATAGATAGAATAGAATCTAAATTTCTCTTAAAAATGATTATATTTTTTATAAACTTCAGTCACCTCTGCACCTTTGGCTTTTCCTCTCTCTTCCTAACTTCGGTCCAATGACTGGAGGTGGAGGGAAGGTAGGAGCTATATATACAGCTCGGCTGTGGTGCTCTTTGCCACTTCCTGTTAGCAGGAGGATAAATCCCACAAGTAAGGATGAAATCCATGGACTCGTCATATCGTAAAAGAAATTATTTTATCAGGTAAGCATAAATTTACTTTTTTCCTTTCTCTTACCCGTGCTCCGTTTTTCTGTTTTTTACAAAAGATTCTTCCTATCTCAAGTTTCTTAAGATCCTTCAAAGGCTCAAGTTTTAATGGCTTGTGTAAGAGATTTAGAACTAATGGGAAGATTGCTCCAGTTCCAACTTCAGAATTAAACCAGGTTGTTTCCAAATATCATATAGTGCCAAAGAAAGAAGTACTTTTCAGCCTGTTTTTGTTCTTGAAAAAATTAAAAAAATTTCATGTCAAGTTCCTACTTTCAATTCACGCTTTGCTTCCTTTAGTGCAGGAGGGTCTGTTTATGTCTACCACAGACCTAAAAAAAATGCTTATTTACATATACCTATTCACAGGGATCATGTTAAGTTCCTGAGATTTGCTCAAACAATGTCATAGCAGTGGCTTATGTCAATCATCAGGGAGAAACTCTCAGTTCCATAGCGATGAGGGAAGTACCCATATCCTCCAATATGCAGAAAGCTACCATTGCATGATTTCTGTTATCCACATTCCAGGTGTGAACTATTGGGAAGCAGACTTTTTAAGTTGCCACAATTCACTCATATTATGTCGTCTTAGCAACTGTGTTTATAGTGCCGTTGTAGACTGAGGTCTTTGCAATACGTCCACAGATATGCAACTCAGGAATGTGCACAGCACGTTCAGATTAAAATAATTCCTTTATTAGGACAATAGATTAAAATATGGCAACGTTTCTGAACTCAAGCATGCATTTTTATACTGGAAACAAGCATATGTTTAAACTGTAATTTAACGGTGTGTCAGTTTAAATATATACAAAAGGAAAGGTTTTAGTGAGCGCAGGGTGAATTCACCAAACTCCTGAGACACCTAAGAGTCCCTATCATAGGTATATAAAGAAATATAAATATAAATGGAAATAGACAGGAGCGCTATAGCTGAAGGTGGATTGAACTATAAGCTAATAATAGTACTGCTAAAGTGCAAAACCTTATAGGTATGTGTAGAATAAATGATATTAGTAAAAAAGGTGTAAACACAAAATTTTTTTAAAAAAATTAAGTGTAACAATAATATAGCGTGAAAGTAAAATATTAAAGTGATACCACTAGTAAATAATCTGTGCAATCAAAGATAGTGAAAATACAATATACGCAGTCAATAACTAATGTAAAATAATGAATGTCCAAAATTATAAGTAAATAGCAAGGCTCTGCCTAAAATTTAATAAAACAAAAAAGACAAATAGCAATTGAAATACAATGTATAACTAAAAACGGACGTCTCCGTATCTAAAAAAGGTTGCCACCACATAAATGCAAAGGGGAAACAGTCAAAGAATGTCTTTCCTTTCGACCAGTATAGCTTAACAAATCCGGATAAATAGTTATTCTGTGAACAGAAATCACAGGCTTACCCCCAAACAGTGCGGTTCTCGATTCTGTTGAAAGAAATTACCGCCGTAGCGGAATGACGTCACCTTTATGGGCGGCGTCTTGGATAAGAAATCCGATTGGTCCTTGTGCGATCAACTTGAAACTTTAGCTGCCTTGCTCCACAAACTACCTGCACTTTCCACACAGGGTACTCTTTGGAGGTGCTGTGTGGAAAGTGCAGGTAGTGAGATTAGTAGATAGTCATTAGCTTCACCTCGGATCACGCTGGTAGTGTTTAGTGCATAAATAAGCACAAAGATGAAGTAAGTTCGTCCTGGCTTGTTGGGTCGTGCTGGTTGATCAGATGATTTTTTCAAAATGATTCTTGGCCAGGAACCACCAACAACACAGTGATAACTTGTGTACTCTCACCATGCTTTCATTTTTGCTTTAGATGTCCCTTTAAACACACAAACATTCATCAAAAGCAATATATTCCCTTTTGATCTCCTGGTCTGTAAAAAGCTTCCAAAAATACCTGTTGCCGGAAGCTATTAACAAGTTTACCCAATCCAGATGTTCCGAGGTATGCAAGGAGGCATATTTAAAAACAAGTACTTCTCATGGATTGAAATGAAATTGGTAAGAGCCCCAAACATTAGCAAAGAACAATAATTTTGAGCGGTAAATTCTAAAAGATCAAAATATACCCCTATAAAAGGTTTTGCATGTTATTTTTAATTTTTGCATGTTTATTTTCTTAAACAGATAGCAAACAATTATGTTGTCATGTCTTTTTTGAGATCATTGTGTAAACATGCACTGTGTAACATAGAGAATTGTGTGACCTACCTTTTTGGCAGCAATAACCTCAACCAAATTCTTTCTGTAGTAGTTGATCAGAACTTCATAATGGGCTGGAAGAATTTAGACCATTTCTCTTAACAAAACTTTTTCCGTTCAGCAATATGTTGTCATGTCTGCTGTGACTCCAGAATGTATTTTCTTCTGTTGAATTAATTCTGCTGTTGATTTACTCTTGTGGTTTGGATCATTGTCCTGTTGCATCACTTATCTTCTGTTGAGCTTCAGTTGACAGACAGATAAACTCAGGTTCTCTGGCAAAATGTCTTGATAAACGTATGAATTCACCTCTCCGTCAATGATAACAAGCTGTCCAGGCCCCAAGGAAGAAAAGCAGCCCAAACTGATGATGCCCCCTCCTCCACACTTTTATATCTCGGATGAGATTTTGATTTTGTGCTGGGTGATTGCATGTTCCTTTCCATTTATTTTTTTATCTATTTCCAGAATACTTTGCCAGTAGAGCACATCCAGGTGCTCTTTTACGACCTTGATATGTGCAATGCTTTTTTTTTTTTTTTTTTTGGACAGCAGTGATTACGTCTGTGGGGTCCTTCAATAAACACTCTTCTTGTTTAGTGTTTTACATATTTTATACTCATCAACAGAGACATTAGCTCCAGCTTTATTTCAGTCTTTAGTTGACATCCTCTCCTACGACCCGAAAACTAAAATAATCAGCTGTGTTCTTCTATTGATAAACAATTACAGTAAAAAGGGGATGTTAATCTGTTTTAAAAACATTTAGACTTGGAAGATATGTTATTCTACAGCCCATAATAAAAATGTGTCTTGTAATTACAAATTGTTTACTTTCCTTTTATTACAGTGAATGACAGTAAGGGCCCCCACCCCATCTCCTATGCTACTCCCTCAACACACTGTCTGCCCTCCTCACCCCCACCAGGGCCCCTAACCTCAAGGGACTGGGCCTTCAACATCAAGGGTCAGGTACCTCATACTCCAGGGCCCTCACAGCCACAGACCCTCACCCCAAGGCACCCCAACCTCCAGGGACAGAGAACACACTAAAGGGCGCACAGAGCAACATACCTCTTAACCAGGGACAGGGCACCCACTCCAGGGACAGGGCACCCTCTCCAAGGACAGGGCACCCACTGTGCCCAACCTTAAAGGGGACAGTCAACAACAGAATTGCTGTTTTAAAAAATAGATAATCCCTTAATTACCCATCCCCAGTTTTGCATAACCAACACAGTTATAATAATACACGTTTCACCTCTGTAATTACAGTTTATCTAAACCTCTGTAGATTGCAACCTTATTTCAGTTATTTTGACAGACTTGCATTTTAGCCAATCACTGCTCACTGCAAAAATTCACGTGCATGAGCTCAATGTTATCTATATGAACATGAACTAATGCCCTCTAATGGTGAAAAACTGTCAAAATGCATTCAGCTTAGAGGCGGCCTTCAAGGTCTAAGAAATTAGCATATGAACCTCCTAGGTTTAGCTTTCAACTAAAAATATCAAGAGAACAAAGCAAAATTGGTAATAAAAGTAAATTGGAAAGTTGTTTAAAATTACATGCCCTAATTAAATCATGAAAGGTTTTTTTGGACTTGACTGTCCCTTTAACTGCTTTGTTGCTGCTAGTGGAGCTCTCAGAGCTGCACTAGCTCCTGATTATCTGCTGTCCATCTCCATCTCACAATCACTAGAGCAGCTGTCCGTGCTGCAGTATCTCTTACTAATATTTGAACTGTGGGGGGCTGTGTAGGCACTCACTGTGTGTGTGGTCCAATACTAAAATTTGCCTGCCTTCTGCTGCCGCTCCCTCACAGTCACAACCGTTAGCCCAACTGTCACTGCTGCACTAGCTAATTTAATAAACTTTGACTGTGAGCATAAGCAGCACATTAGGAGCACCCCTGGGGGCAGCCTTATGTGCCAGGACATCAGTCTAGGTCCTATTGCCTGACTGCTCAATCCACCCCTGGACTTGGCTATCAATGTACCTACAAGTCCATCCTTACTGCTCCCATACTTGCTAAAACACTATAAATTCACAGAAATATTCATAAACATATTTGCCAAGGTGCTAAACCACAACATGATATTGACTGCTTTCGCTACAAATAAATTACATTCCAACACGATTAACCAGTTTAATCCTGAATAAATTAATCTCTGCAGGTGACAGTTAGTAGAGCAGAAAAATCCCAATGTGAAATTGAAAATGTTTATATAAAAGTGGACATTCGTGATTAAGGCCAGTGAACAAAATATAATTGTCATTTTTACCTCTGAAGAATAGCACTGCTCAGTTCACAATGTGCTTAAAGCAATATTTATTGTCTGAAGATTGTTTTAATGACATTTTAAAATAATGAATGCAAGGAAGCTGGCTGTTAGCTATCTGCCTGCTTCTTAAATCCCCATCAATCCCATATTTAAAAACATATTAAATGGTAAAATGCATCGAAGTAACTGTGATTTACATCCTCTAATAAAATTACTTGTATACCAGAATCATATTTTAATAATTTTAAAAATATTTATCAAGCCATGAGAAAAAAGTTAAAAAATAAGGAATCATCTTGGCTGAGGGTATATTAATGAACATTCTGATTTTACACCTTATCAAAAAAACATTCTACATTCATTAGTCCAGACCCAAATATAATCTAATAAGTGATCAATTGTTTCTCTAGAATTAAATTGTTACAAATTTATACATATAAATTTCATGTGCCAAGAACGTCATCATAGGATCATTATCGCTGGAAAGTAAGCTAGAACATATTCACAACTTGCAGTGGCTGTGAAATACTTTTGTTTTTTTGTTTTTATGTTTGTTTTTTTAATTAAAATAAAACAACACTTGTAGATGTAGACAATGACATGGGTAAGACAAAAGTTGGGTGAAACTTCTTTACTACAATGTTTTCTTGGACAGAAAATGCTGAACAACTTGTCTGGTAATATATGGTAGAAGATAAGCCAGGAAGTGTCTGCAAAAGGAAGTCTTGACAAATTTGTAGCAAATTGTAAAGAAAGATACTCTGATACTATATCAAAATGTAGTTAAAGGACAATAAACTGCTGGGTACAACTACAGTAGCATGGTTACAACTCACAGTGCTATTATTTTTTCTCCTGTGCCTACAGATCTCTTCAAAGTTGTTCTCTTATTTTAACCACTTACAAGTATCATTTAGTTAGTGATGGTAAACTCCATATGTAGTGATAATATCAATTAACAGGATAGATTACCTTAATGACACAGACCAAATTACATCTAATGCAATATATTAAAAAATGCTTTGAATACTATTTATTTATCCATTCATCTTCTGAGATACAGCCCCCTGTGACGTAATAGCCAATGTTTATGAAGTTGGACCAATAAGCAAGCCTGTTGCCAGACAGGCTATCTTCTATGCTACTTGCTATGCGCCTGCGCAATGACGAATTTGCATGTGCATGTTTTGGGTACGCATGCGCTTCCACACGATTTTAGATTAAAAAGAACACCCCATCACTATCAATTTTCGGTTCTGGTAAATAAATATGCAAATTGTATAAAAATAAAATATTTTGAGACTTAATGATATTTTCCAATTTTACAAACCCAATGCGCATGCGTGGAAAATAGCAGAGTCGAGAGCGAACGCGCAAATTATCTGACGTGCAGAGAGGGTGGAAACAAGGTACGCATATAATGCCTTCAGTGAAAAAAATATAAGGGGCGGAGTGATGCGGTGCTACAACAGTTTGTAAATACGTTGAAAATATAATAAAATTACATATAAAAAGTTAAAAAAAATGTAATGTTGTTTAATAGATATGCTATTAGATATGCTATTACAGAATCTGTCATGTACCAACAGAGGAGTTTACCATCACTTTAAGCTCTGTATTTCCACAATGGTTGTCACCATCTTGGAGCTTATATTTGTTATGTAACTTTTAAACTGCAAAAAAATGCAAACATTTAACACTTAACGCTGTCAAAAGCCGGATCTGTTAAAGTGCCTTGCTCGTATCACAGGACGCAGCAATATACACGCTACAAGATGGCGATGCCCAGTGTAAAATGCAGAGCTTTAGCAACTGGATCTAATGCAAATTCCTATAGTAGGAGATTTGCAGAGGGTGCAAATATGAACGATTGTGTTGTAGAAAAAGTGATAAAATTAAAGGGACAGTAAAGTCAAAAATAAACTTTCATGATTCAGATAGGGCATGCAATTTTAAACAACTTTCCAATTTACTTTTATCATCAAATTTGCTTTGTTCCCTTGGTGATATTTTTGAAAAGCTAAACCTAGCTAGGCTCAAACTGATTTCTAAGCAGTTGAAAACCGCCTCCTAGCTCAGAGCATTTTGAAAGTTTTTCACAGTTAGACTGTGCTAGTTCACATGTCATATAGATAACATTGTGCTCACTCCCGTGAAGTTATTTAGGAGTCTTCACTGATTGACTACACTGAATGCCTGTCAAAGGCACTTAGATAAGGAGGCTGTCTGCAGAGGTTTAGATACAAGGTAATCACAGAGGTAAAAAATATATTAATATAACTGTGTTGGTTATGCAAAAATGGGGAATGGGTAATAAAGGGATTATCTATCTTTTTAAAAAACGAAACATTTTGGTGTAGACTGTCCCTTTAAGTGAATATGAAACTTAGATTTCAATTTGCGTGTTCTACTTTAAATAATTTTTGTTTTAATTGCAACTTGCATAAAATCACCAATTTGGGTATCTTTGTGTGTGAGTCAAAAATTTATAAATGAAAAAATTGCAATCATGTGTATACAATTCAAAATTATTATAATTTCAATAATACCAATAAAATAAAGTAAAATAAAAAAAAAGTACAATGAAACCACAAAGTCGTGATTTTAAAATTCCTGAGTTGGCTCTTTTTCTGGCAGGATTGGACTTTCAAGAAGAATCTAAAAAAGATGTAAAGAAGAACGCCTCATAGTGCAGTTTATCCAAAGATATTTTTCAGTGGATACAAAGTTGCTAACAAGTGACTACTCATAATGGTGTGTGCACTAATAAAGTGCAATATGCGCAGGCTGGGATTTGCAGTTTCCAGCTGACTGATTGGGGCAAGGTCTCCCTCAGAATTCAGTAGACTGGATACTGGATGAAATCGTGCAAACAAGGCAGGCTGGATGTTACAGACACCAGCTGTCTGAATCAGGTCTCCCTGGATTGTTCTTTCAAATGGTTTGAACAAGTGTTGTAAGGTGCTTCAAAGTGATAAAGTAGTTAAAAAGCAGACTACTTAAAATCAGTTTTATTTTAAAAGCATATAAATGAGAAGATTGCCTTAACAAATGTGCAATAGAACTAATGAAAATCTTGATCTCATATAAGAAAAGAATTGTAGACACTACAAAAATACATCTACAAACAGAACTAAAACAATTCGAAAAAGATCCAGAATATACTTCCATGAATATAGCAATTCTAGAAAGAACAGATACATTTCAAACCAACATAGCATCCACTAAAACAAAGAAATTAGAGAGAGATGCCTTAGGGGCCCATTTATCAAGCTCCAGATGGAGCTTGAGGGCCCGTGTTTCTGGCAAACCTGCAGGCTCGCCAGAAACACCAGTTATGAAGCAGCGGTCTAAAGACCGCTGCTCCATAACCTGTCCGCCTGCTCTGAGCAGGCGGACAGACATTGCCGCAATTCAGCCCGATCGAGTACAATCGGGTTTATTGACACCCCCTGCTGGCGGACAATTGGGGGCTGGTGCAATGTTGAATATGGAGAGCGTATTGCTCTCCGCATTCAGCGAGGTCTGTCGGACCTGATCAGCACTGACGGATTAGGTCTGACACACCTTTGTTAAATAGGCCCCTTAGACTATGAAAAAAGTGAAATATACACCTTTAATAGAAGAAATTAAACTTCCAGAGACTTGACAACTAACACTACATAGAGAGACAATAAAACAACTACAAACAACCACTACCATAACAACAACCAAAGATTTGCCCCAACTAAAGAAATTTCTTACCAATCATATAATAGATATCAAAATAGGAACTACTTATAAAACACATACCAAAATAGACACTACAACAAAAATTAATCTCAGACACCAAGATGAAATAAACCATCATATTCACATTCACACCCAAATCAGGGTAACCCATTTCACACAGCCATTCAAAGTAATTATAGAATGGATAATCATAAGAATTATGGAGCATCAGCAAATTACAACCCAAGAACACCTATAACACAAAACAATCACAATTATGGTACTAATAAAATCACCACCAATGGGTAAAACACACAGCTCACCAATCCACTTTACCAACACACCAATTAGGAAAACATAATGATAATCATCATACACCCAATACTCCTCCATTATATTATGATGAGAAAAGACCTTCTACATCCACAGGTATCCATAGAAATGAACAACCACATTTTTTAGGGGGAGGCCAGACACCATGACTACCCAACAGAAAACCTCAATTCAAAATACCACTACTCATAGAAAACGAGGTAACAGAAGTAGAGTTTTGGTCTCCAAACAAAAGAAACTGGAAACACTAAAAAAGGGAAATTTTAACTTATTATCTCATACATTAACGGTTGTTGAAATCAGAGTATTAGACAAGGGATTATCATACTGCCCATCTAGTTTTATTCCTATTTGTATAGACAATAACCCTGACGTCAGAATCCCGAATGACACTACTCTACTTTTAGATCCTGAAGATCTCCTTTATCATCTATTGAATGATCCCTTTTCTACCATTAAAAAAAAAACATCCAATTTTCATCCCCCCAGGTAAAATAATAGATATCTTTCAAAAATAAGTTTTGGAAGAATTTTCTAAGGATAATAAACCAACCTCAATTTTCTATTTGTCCCCAAATGAAACACGTGCACTTGAAAATTTGAAACAAAACCAAAATATAGTAATACATGATACAGACAAGGGAGGTGGTATAGTACTACAACATTTTGATGACTATATCTTAGAAGCACACAGAATTATTAATGATAAAGAATATTATACCATTTTAGATAAGGATCCGACTATACACTATTTAACACTGCTTAAAAACCTATTACAGGAAGGCTATAACAAAAACATTCTGTCTAAATCGGAAAATAATTTTATGTATATATAACATCTGGATATAGCTCACTATTACCACCTCCCTAAGATCCACAAGGATCTAGTTTGCCCGCCTGGTAGACCTATAATTGCAGGAGTTAACTGTTTAACTAATGGCATTTTGCGTTATGTAGACCTCCATCTACAAAAATTTGTATTCAATTTACCCTCGTACATTAAAGACTCCACACATTTATTAAAACAATTGTCTACAATTCATAACAAAGATCACAAATATATTTGGTTCACATGTGACGTCAGTAGTTTATACTCCAATATACCACATGAATTGGGTATATCAGCAGTTCATGAAATTTTAAATCAGGATCTATATATGCCCAAGGAACAGAAAACACTTATAGAAAATCTTTTACGCCTCACTCTGGAGCACAATTATTTTATGTTTCAAAGCAAGTGTTATTTACAAGTGAAGGGAACGGCCATGGGCACCAGATGTGCCACCAATTATGGCAACATGTATATGGGGGCATTTGAGGAATCCTACATCTATTCTTCACCCTGGTGGGCAAATCTGGTGTACTATTGCTGTTATATAGATGATCTGGTTTTCATTTGGGATGGAGAATTATCATCCATATAACCATTTATTAGTTAGTTAAATCAGAACCATCTAGGCCTTCTATTTACCCATTAGACCAACACCAAATTGAATTTCTTGACCTACAATTAAGTTGGTCAGATCAGACCACAGAAAATCTAAAAGATTCTTTAAGAATGTTAATAGCAACAGCTATCTAGATTACACAAATAATCATTACCACATTTGGAAAATGAATCTTCCATTCAGTCAGTTTAGAAGAATAAAAAGAAATTGTTCATCCACATCAGACTTTGAGGAACAATCAGAAGTTCTATTCACCCATTTTAAAGAAAAGGGCTGCCCTCAAACCCTGATTGATCGAAGGCTCACCAAAGCTAGAGACCTTGATAGATCACAAATACTATTAAACAACCCTAAGATCAAAAGAAACACCAATAACACACCCAATTACATTACTTGCTATAATCAAAATTACAATAAAATAAAAAATATCATCCGTAAACACTGGCACGTTATCAAATATGATCCTATATTAGAAAAAATTGTTGGAAAAAAAACCTATAATTACTTTTAAAAGAGCACCAACCATTAGAACAAAACTTGCACCCAGTAAAGTAGTCAAAACAATTGGCAATTCCAACTTTAATTCCAACTCAGATTCCGCCAAATCCAAACACCCTTTTGGCCTTAAAGGGACAGTCAAGTCCAAAAAAAACTTTCATTTTTTCAAATAGTGCATGTAATTTTAAACAACTTTCCAATTTACTTTTATCAACAATTTTGCTTTGTTCTCTTGGTATTCTAGTTGAAAGCAAACCTAGAGAGGGACATATGATAATTTCTAAGCCCTTGAAGGCCCGCCTCTATTTTATTTAATTTTCACAGCAGGGGAGAGCAAGCTCATGTAGGCCATATAGATAGCATTGTGATCACACCCATGGCTAGTGACAGACACTGCACTAATTGGCTAAAATGCAACTATATGCAAAATAACTAAAAGTCATGTGATTAAGGGCGGTCAGAAGATGCTTAGATACAAGTTAGTCACAGAAGTAAAAAGTGTATTAATATAATAGTGTTGGTTTTGCAAAAAACTGGGGAATGGGTAATAAAGGGATTATCTATCTTTTTAAACAACAAAAGTTCTGGTGTTGACTGTCCCTTTAAGTTGTTTATAAATGTAACCAAACAAATTGCAACACATGTCTCTCGCTAAATATAAAAAAGCATTCAAATCTATCACTATCAATGAAGAATTTATAATTTCTGACTTTTTAACATGTAAAAGCTCTTATGTGATCTACCTCCTCAAGTGTTTTTGTGGAGCCCAGTACACAGGGCGCACAAGTCGTAAACTCCACATTAGATGGGCAGAACATTGTAGAAACATACGAAAAGGCTTTCTCAAAAAAAGCGTATTCATTATATATATATATATATATATATATATATATATATATATATATATATATATATATACACACACATATATTATATGTTGAATAAAAAGGGATTTATTCTATTGGTGTGATTTTCATTGGTGTTTTTATAGAATGATATGTCTCTGCCAACAAGAGACTTATTGGATTTACAAACTTTAAACTCTATATCCCAATGGTCTAAATGATCATATAGATTTAGCCGCTTTTAACAACTGAACACACAAAAAGTTTTATCACATTAGTCTCCAGTTTATATTCACACATCCTTCACACCATCTTGACCCAAAATGCAAATTAAACATTACAGCCCCTAAGAAAATAATTCTTATTAATCTAAAAATAGTAAAAACAAGATCAATATCACTAAAGATACCAAATGAGACACCAAACAAATTTAAAGATTATAGTTTATCAAGCAGAACATTATCTACAAATATACTTAACTTCCCCCCCTTCTCCTCTTATAATCAGATTGAACATTTTATGAATACTACAGAACACTTTGTAGATGTCAATACAACATATGAACGAAAAGCCATTCCTTTAATTTTAGAACTGATGAAAATTCTTTTGTTGGAGGGAGCAAATATCACACTATGATCGCTTGTTGCATATTAGTTGCTCTTTTGACAACTGTTAATCAAAGTTCAGAATTATAATCCAATGCCATTTTCAGAAGCAGGGGATTGGCTATCGCCAACTCTACTATAACTACTCCCACTTCTGATCACGTGAACAAATATAATAGCATAGCATCTAGAAATGTTAATTCATATAATATTTGGATTCTAAATTAGAAATTTCTTTATTTTGCTGATAAATTCCCATGTTGACAACATTTTCTTGCTAGTGTTTCATTACGATCACACCCTATATCTTTGGCAATTCTTCCTAAATATTTATTACAACCTAGTTCTGATTTCACAAGTATTTAAGTGGCTACACTCAGTGCCGTTTTTGGAATCATTCGATTGGCTATCGCCAACTTTCGTCACAATCATGCCCACTTACGACTAAGCATAACAAGCATTCCGTAAATATGAAGGTTGTGAATATATAATGCACACAAGTCTTACAAAGTATAATATGCCTCCTCCAAAAGCTAACATCTATTTATTATAGACGGACAACACCCTCCAAACATACAATATCAGTTATACTTAGCATAAACATTCCTCAGTGATGATACAGTAATTATTGATCAGAATTTCAAGTCTTAGGGCATATATTACTAATATGTATCAACAAAAATTGGCTAAAAAACAATAGGACTCGTTTGGAAGTTTTACCAAACAAGAAACATGTGATTCACTATAAGCCAATAGAATTCTATAAAAAAAAGGGCAATCAGTTATCAAGATGAAAATCAAATTTGCATTAGATATATTTTTTTGATTGTATGTATTTTATTTTATCCCACATATTTTTAACATTGTTTATATTCATGTTTTAATTGTTCATATAGTTTTTTATATATAAATTTTACTAAAATTGCATATTGGAAATATAGTTGTAAACACATCTACCTTAGCCCTGTTGGCCCTATGGTAATTAATTGGAACATATGTGTGTGTATATATTGTGGTCCTCATTTACACTTGTTACATGCCTGATGAAACAGCTAGTTAGCTAAGAAACGCGTTGCATGCTTTATATATTTTTAAAATAAAACTGTGATTTTAAGTAGTCTGCTTTTTAACTAATTTACCACTTTGGAGCACCTTACACCACTTGTTCAAACCATTTAAAAGAACAATCCAGAGAGACCTGATTCAGACAGCCGGTGTCTGTAACATCCAGCCTGCTTTGTTTGCATTATTTCATTGTGCAAACTGGAATGTGAGTACCCATTTCATATACGTTCTTGGAATCATTCTGTTAAAAGTTTAACCTGCACTAGGAGAAGTTCTGTGTCCTTTATGTTTTAAAAGACTACAACATCCAGAATCAAGTCTACTGAATTCTGAGGGAGACCTTGCCCCAATCAGTCAGCTGGAGACTGCAAATCTCAGCCTGCGCATATTGCACTTTATTAGTGCACACACCCTTGCAGTCACTTGTTAGCAACTTTTTTTAGATTATTAGCAACTAGATGAGTCGCAACTGTAAAGAGTTAGGAGGACATCTTTAAAAAGAGCTGCAGGTACAGGAGAGAAAACAATAATGCCGTGAGTAGTAACCATACAACTGTAATTATACCCAGTTATATCCATTCAAGTAGCAAGAAAAGGTCTGCAAAAGGTTTTGGTAGTGCACTAAGAGCAACTGGAAACAGATTAATTTAATTTGTCAGCTTGTGAGTCATGAAGCTATGTCTTCTCCCAGATGGAAGCAAGTTAAAGGGACATAATACTCATATGCTAAATCACTTGAAACTGATGCAGTATAACTGTAAAAAGGTGACAGGAAAATATCACCTGATCATCTCTATGTAAAAAAGGAAGATATTTTACCTCACAATCTCCTCAGCTCAGCAGAGTAAGTTCTGTGTAAAAAGTTATACTAAGCTGTTGCCTAGCTGCAGGTAAAAAATAAAAAGAAGAAATAAACAGCAGCCAATCAGCATCAGCAGTGCTGAGGTCCTGAACTCTTACTGTGATCTCATGAGATTTGACTTAACTCTCATGAGATTTCATTATAAACTTCCTTACACTGAATAGGGAAATAACATGAGAGTGCACAAGGCTCATCCCTTCGGCTGTCCCGGGACAGACATACTGATATGCTGCTTACAAGTCCTTTACAATGGGATGTGGCTACTGAGGAACTTTTGAGGTAAAATATCTTTCTTTTCTCCAACATAGGTGTGTCCGGTCCACGGCGTCATCCTTACTTGTGGGATATTCTCTTCCCCAACAGGAAATGGCAAAGAGCCCAGCAAAGCTGGTCACATGATCCCTCCTAGGCTCCGCCTACCCCAGTCATTCTCTTTGCCGTTGTACAGGCAACATCTCCACGGAGATGGCTTAGAGTTTTTTAGTGTTTAACTGTAGTTTTTTATTATTCAATCAAGAGTTTGTTATTTTGAAATAGTGCTGGTATGTACTATTTACTCAGAAACAGAAAAGAGATGAAGATTTCTGTTTGTATGAGGAAAATGATTTTAGCAACCGTAACTAAAATCCATGGCTGTTCCACACAGGACTGTTGAGAGCAATTAACTTCAGTTGGGGGAACAGTGTGCAGTCTCTTGCTGCTTGAGGTATGACACATTCTAACAAGACGATGTAATGCTGGAAGCTGTCATTTTCCCTATGGGATCCGGTAAGCCATGTTTATTACGATCGTAAATAAGGGCTTCACAAGGGCTTATTAAGACTGTAGACTTTTCTGGGCTAAATCGATTCATTATTAACACATATTTAGCCTTGAGGAATCATTTTATCTGGGTATTTTGATATAATAATATCGGCAGGCACTGTATTAGACACCTTATTTCTTAGGGGCTTTCCCAAAGCATAAGCAGAGCCTCATTTTCGCGCCGGTGTGGCGCACTTGTTTTGAGAGGCATGGCATGCAGTCGCATGTGAGAGGAGCTCTGATACTTAGAAAAGACTTTCTGAAGGCGTCATTTGGTATCGTATTCCCCTTTGGGTTTGGTTGGGTCTCAGCAAAGCAGATACCAGGGACTGTAAAGGGGTTAAAGTTTTAAAACGGCTCCGGTTCCGTTATTTTAAGGGTTAAAGCTTCCAAATTTGGTGTGCAATACTTTTAAGGCTTTATGACACTGTGGTGAAAATTTGGTGAATTTTGAACAATTCCTTCATGTTTTTTCGCAATTGCAGTAATAAAGTGTGTTCAGTTTAAAATTTAAAGTGACAGTAACGGTTTTATTTTAAAACGTTTTTTGTACTTTCTTATCAAGTTTATGCCTGTTTAACATGTCTGAACTACCAGATAGACTGTGTTCTGAATGTGGGGAAGCCAGAATTCCTATTCATTTAAATAAATGTGATTTATGTGATAATGACAATGATGCCCAAGATGATTCCTCAAGTGAGGGGAGTAAGCATGGTACTGCATCATTCCCTCCTTCGTCTACACGAGTCTTGCCCACTCAGGAGGCCCCTAGTACATCTAGCGCGCCAATACTCCTTACTATGCAACAATTAACGGCTGTAATGGATAATTCTGTCAAAAACATTTTAGCCAAAATGAACCCTTGTCAGCGTAAGCGTGGCTGCTCTGTTTTAGTTACTGAAGAGCATGACGACGCTGATATTAATATCTCTGAAGGGCCCCTAACCCAATCTGAGGGGGCCAGGGAGGTTTTGTCTGAGGGAGAAATTACTGATTCAGGGAACATTTCTCAACAGGCTGAACCTGATGTGATTGCTTTTAAATTTAAGTTGGAACATCTCCGCATTTTGCTTAAGGAGGTATTATCCACTCTGGATGATTGTGAAAAGTTGGTCATCCCAGAGAAACTATGTAAAATGGACAAGTTCCTAGAGGTGCCGGGGCTCCCAGAAGCTTTTCCTATACCCAAGCGGGTGGCGGACATTGTTAATAAAGAATGGGAAAGGCCCGGTATTCCTTTCGTCCCTCCCCCCATATTTAAAAAATTGTTTCCTATGGTCGACCCCAGAAAGGACTTATGGCAGACAGTCCCCAAGGTCGAGGGAGCGGTTTCTACTTTAAACAAACGCACCACTATACCCATAGAGGATAGTTGTGCTTTCAAAGATCCTATGGATAAAAAATTAGAAGGTTTGCTTAAAAAGATGTTTGTTCAGCAGGGTTACCTTCTACAACCAATTTCATGCATTGTCCCTGTCACTACAGCCGCATGTTTCTGGTTTGATGAACTGATAAAGGCGCTCGATAGTGATTCTCCTCCTTATGAGGAGATTATGGACAGAATCAATGCTCTCAAATTGGCTAATTCTTTCACCCTAGACGCCACTTTGCAATTGGCTAGGTTAGCGGCTAAGAATTCTGGGTTTGCTATTGTGGCGCGCAGAGCGCTTTGGTTGAAATCTTGGTCGGCTGATGCGTCTTCCAAGAACAAGCTACTAAACATTCCTTTCAAGGGGAAAACGCTGTTTGGCCCTGACTTGAAAGAGATTATCTCTGATATCACTGGGGGTAAGGGCCACGCCCTTCCTCAGGATCGACCTTTCAAGGCAAAAAATAGACCTAATTTTCGTCCCTTTCGTAAAAACGGACCAGCCCAAAGTGCTACGTCCTCTAAGCAAGAGGGTAATACTTCTCAAGCCAAGCCAGCTTGGAGACCAATGCAAGGCTGGAACAAGGGAAAGCAGGCCAAGAAACCTGCCACTGCTACCAAGACAGCATGAAATATTGGCCCCCGATCCGGGACCGGATCTGGTGGGGGGCAGACTCTCTCTCTTCGCTCAGGCTTGGGCAAGAGATGTTCTGGATCCTTGGGCGCTAGAAATAGTCTCCCAGGGTTATCTTCTGGAATTCAAGGGACTTCCCCCAAGGGGGAGGTTCCACAGGTCTCAGTTGTCTTCAGACCACATAAAAAGACAGGCGTTCTTACATTGTGTAGAAGACCTGTTAAAAATGGGAGTGATTCATCCTGTTCCATTAAGAGAACTAGGGATGGGGTTCTACTCCAATCTGTTCATAGTTCCCAAAAAAGAGGGAACGTTCAGACCAATCTTAGATCTCAAGATCTTAAACAAGTTTCTCAAGGTTCCATCGTTCAAGATGGAAACCATTCGAACTATTCTTCCTTCCATCCAGGAAGGTCAATTCATGACCACGGTGGATTTAAAGGATGCGTATCTACATATTCCTATCCACAAGGAACATCATCGGTTCCTAAGGTTTGCATTCCTGGACAAACATTACCAGTTCGTGGCGCTTCCTTTCGGATTAGCCACTGCTCCAAGGATTTTCACAAAGGTACTAGGGTCCCTTCTAGCGGTGCTAAGACCAAGGGGCATTGCAGTAGTACCTTACCTGGACGACATTCTGATTCAAGCGTCGTCCCTTCCTCAAGCAAAGGCTCACACGGACATCGTCCTGGCCTTTCTCAGATCTCACGGCTGGAAAGTGAACGTGGAAAAGAGTTCTCTATCCCCGTCAACAAGGGTTCCCTTCTTGGGAACAATTATAGACTCCTTAGAAATGAGGATTTTTCTAACAGAGGCCAGAAAAACAAAACTTCTAGACTCTTGTCGGATACTTCATTCCGTTCCTCTTCCTTCCATAGCTCAGTGCATGGAAGTGATCGGGTTGATGGTAGCGGCAATGGACATAGTTCCTTTTGCGCGCATTCATCTAAGACCATTACAACTGTGCATGCTCAGTCAGTGGAATGGGGACTATACAGACTTGTCTCCAAAGATACAAGTAAATCAGAGGACCAGAGACTCACTCCGTTGGTGGCTGTCCCTGGACAACCTGTCACAAGGGATGACATTCCGCAGACCAGAGTGGGTCATTGTCACGACCGACGCCAGTCTGATGGGCTGGGGCGCGGTCTGGGGATCCCTGAAAGCTCAGGGTCTTTGGTCTCGGGAAGAATCTCTTCTACCGATAAATATTCTGGAACTGAGAGCGATATTCAATGCTCTCAAGGCTTGGCCTCAGCTAGTGAGGACCAAGTTCATACGGTTTCAATCAGACAACATGACGACTGTTGCGTACATCAACCATCAGGGGGGAACAAGGAGTTCCCTAGCGATGGAAGAAGTGACCAAAATCATTCTATGGGCGGAGTCTCACTCCTGCCACCTGTCTGCTATCCACATCCCAGGAGTGGAAAATTGGGAAGCGGATTTTCTGAGTCGTCAGACATTGCATCCGGGGGAGTGGGAACTCCATCCGGAAATCTTTGCCCAAGTCACTCAGCTGTGGGGCATTCCAGACATGGATCTAATGGCCTCTCGTCAGAACTTCAAAGTTCCCTGCTACGGGTCCAGATCCAGGGATCCCAAGGCGGCTCTAGTGGATGCACTAGTAGCACCTTGGACCTTCAAACTAGCTTATGTGTTCCCGCCGTTTCCTCTCATCCCCAGGCTGGTAGCCAGGATCAATCAGGAGAGGGCGTCGGTGATCTTGATAGCTCCTGCGTGGCCACGCAGGACTTGGTATGCAGATCTGGTGAATATGTCATCGGCTCCACCTTGGAAGCTACCTTTGAGACGAGACCTTCTTGTTCAGGGTCCGTTCGAACATCCGAATCTGGTTTCACTCCAGCTGACTGCTTGGAGATTGAACGCTTGATTTTATCGAAGCGAGGATTCTCAGATTCTGTTATCGATACTCTTGTTCAGGCCAGAAAGCCTGTAACTCGAAAGATTTACCACAAGATTTGGAAAAAATATATCTGTTGGTGTGAATCTAAAGGATTCCCTTGGGACAAGGTTAAGATTCCTAGGATTCTATCCTTCCTTCAAGAAGGATTGGAAAAAGGATTATCTGCAAGTTCCCTGAAGGGACAGATTTCCGCCTTGTCGGTGTTACTTCACAAAAAGCTGGCAGCTGTGCCAGATGTTCAAGCCTTTGTTCAGGCTCTGGTTAGAATCAAGCCTGTTTACAAACCTTTGACTCCTCCTTGGAGTCTCAATTTAGTTCTTTCAGTTCTTCAGGGGGTTCCGTTTGAACCCTTGCATTCCGTTGATATTAAATTATTATCTTGGAAAGTTTTGTTTTTGGTTGCAATTTCTTCTGCTAGAAGAGTTTCAGAATTATCTGCTCTGCAGTGTTCTCCTCCTTATCTGGTGTTCCATGCAGATAAGGTGGTTTTGCGTACTAAACCTGGTTTTCTTCCGAAAGTTGTTTCTAACAAAAACATTAACCAGGAGATTATCGTACCTTCTCTGTGTCCGAAACCAGTTTCAAAGAAGGAACGTTTGTTGCACAATTTGGATGTTGTTCGCGCTCTAAAATTCTATTTAGATGCTACAAAGGATTTTAGACAAACATCTTCCTTGTTTGTTGTTTATTCCGGTAAAAGGAGAGGTCAAAAAGCAACTTCTACCTCTCTCTCTTTTTGGATTAAAAGCATCATCAGATTGGCTTACGAGACTGCCGGACGGCAGCCTCCCGAAAGAATCACAGCTCATTCCACTAGGGCTGTGGCTTCCACATGGGCCTTCAAGAACGAGGCTTCTGTTGATCAGATATGTAGGGCAGCGACTTGGTCTTCACTGCACACTTTTACCAAATTTTACAAGTTTGATACTTTTGCTTCTTCTGAGGCTATTTTTGGGAGAAAGGTTTTGCAAGCCGTGGTGCCTTCCATTTAGGTGACCTGATTTGCTCCCTCCCTTCATCCGTGTCCTAAAGCTTTGGTATTGGTTCCCACAAGTAAGGATGACGCCGTGGACCGGACACACCTATGTTGGAGAAAACAGAATTTATGTTTACCTGATAAATTACTTTCTCCAACGGTGTGTCCGGTCCACGGCCCGCCCTGGTTTTTTTAATCAGGTCTGATATTTTATTTTCTTTAACTACAGTCACCACGGTACCATATGGTTTCTCCTATGCAAATATTCCTCCTTAACGTCGGTCGAATGACTGGGGTAGGCGGAGCCTAGGAGGGATCATGTGACCAGCTTTGCTGGGCTCTTTGCCATTTCCTGTTGGGGAAGAGAATATCCCACAAGTAAGGATGACGCCGTGGACCGGACACACCGTTGGAGAAAGTAATTTATCAGGTAAACATAAATTCTGTTTTTTACATAGAGATGTTCAGGTGATATTTTCTAGTCCACTTTTTACAGCTATACTGCATCACTTTCAAGTGTTTAAACATTTGGGTATTATGGCCCTTTAAATGTAAGTTCAGGAACTATACTTCCATCTTCTAGAGATGTATCTTGCTGCTTCAAATATTCAAAATTATGTATGTTATAACTTTCACAGTTTACTGTCACCTGTGAGTTAATTTCATGTATTTATGATATTAAGATAGGAAAAAAGATCAACCATTTTATAGAAAAAATACATATTATTGTTATTATTAATAAATATACAGTATGCAAATGCAAGTCCAATTTGCTCTTTCAAAGATTCAATAACTGTGATAAATATCAATGAGGTATCTCCCCCCCCAACTCACGCAAATCCGTGGTGACACATATTCTCTCTGCATCATTGTATATAAAAGTATCAGTATTTACTGTATCGTCCCCAATCAATTTATCTTCTGAGTTCACCCATATCCAAAACGCTTAAAACAAACTCAGATCCACAGGACTGGAAATTTTAATCCAATCAAAAAAGGGGAAAAAATATATCCTTTGTGAATACTTCATAAAATATGTAAGCTTAAAGGAACAGTCAATACTAAAATTGTTATTGTTATATTAATAAACTTTATAACCTTTAAACCTCTGCCTGTTTCTAAGGCCCTACATACAGCCTCTTATCACATGCTTTTTTATTTGCTTTTCACAACAGGAGACTGCTAGTTCATGTGGGCCATATAGATAACATTTGTGCTCACGCCCATGGGTTGTAGATGACACTGCACTAATTGGCTAAAATGCAAGTCAATAGATAATAAATAATAAGTCATGTGATCAGGGGGCTGTCAGAAGATGCTTAGATACAAGGTAAAAAGTATATTAATATAACTGTGTTAGTTAGGCAAAAATGGGGAATGGGTAATAAAGGCATTATCTATCTTTTAAAACAATAAACATTTTGGTGTAGACTGTCCCTTTAATAAGCCCAGGGTGCAGATTTCAGCAAATCATATATTCATGTATGAGAAAGAGTCTGCAGTCACTGTACATCCATAAGTCAAATGCCATGGTGCCAAATGTTTCAGATATATACATCATTGTACTGGGTGTTGCCAGGTGTCAGTCGGACCAATCTAAATTAATGAGAATGCCGGAAAGGGGACGTGACTTCAATGTGAGCATGTGCACCCTAGTAGTGATGTGGGCGTCCTTTATGGTTTTAAAAGATAATATAAGGAGAAGTAAGTACAGATAGATTATTTTGGTATTTTGAAATGTGCAATTCATTTGGTTAATCCATTTGATAAAGGTATATTATGAGTACATGTTTTTTATGGAGAACAATAAATGCTAAGATTTAAAAAAATTGTTTCCGGAGAGTGCAATCTCAATAAGAACTCATTACTTTTTGAATCTTTCAGCACCTTGGTAATGATTTTGACTTGTGGATGTACAGTGAGTGCAGAACCTTTCTTATGCATGCATTATTTATATATATATATATTTATGTATGTATGTATGTATGTATATATATATATATATATATATATATATATATATATATATATATATATATATATATATATATATATATATATATATATACAGGGAGTGCAGAATTATTAGGCAAGTTGTATTTTTGAGGATTAATTTTATTATTGAACAACAACCATGTTCTCAATGAACCCAAAAAACTCATTAATATCAAAGCTGAATATTTTTGGAAGTAGTTTTTAGTTTGTTTTTAGTTTTAGCTATTTTAGGGGGATATCTGTGTGTGCAGGTGACTATTACTGTGCATAATTATTAGGAAACTTAACAAAAAAACAAATATATACCCATTTCAATTATTTATTTTTACCAGTGAAACCAATATAACATCTCAACATTCACAAATATACATTTCTGACATTCAAAAACAAAACAAAAACAAATCAGTGACCAATATAGCCACCTTTCTTTGCAAGGACACTCAAAAGCCTGCCATCCATGGATTCTGTCAGTGTTTTGATCTGTTCACCATCAACATTGCGTGCAGCAGCAACCACAGCCTCCCAGACACTGTTCAGAGAGGTGTACTGTTTTCCCTCCTTGTAAATCTCACATTTGATGATGGACCACAGGTTCTCAATGGGGTTCAGATCAGGTGAACAAGGAGGCCATGTCATTAGATTTTCTTATTTTATACCCTTTCTTGCCAGCCACGCTGTGGAGTACTTGGACGCGTATGATGGAGCATTGTCCTGCATGAAAATCATGTTTTTCTTGAAGGATGCAGACTTCTTCCTGTAGCACTGCTTGAAGAAGGTGTCTTCCAGAAACTGGCAGTAGGACTGGGAGTTGAGCTTGACTCCATCCTCAACCCGAAAAGGCCCCACAAGCTCATCTTTGATGATATCAGCCCAAACCAGTACTCCACCTCCACCTTGCTGGCGTCTGAGTCGGACTGGAGCTCTCTGCCCTTTACCAATCCAGCCACGGGCCCATCCATCTGGCCCATCAAGACTCACTCTCATTTCATCAGTCCATAAAACCTTAGAAAAATCAGTCTTGAGATATTTCTTGGCCCAGTCTTGACGTTTCAGCTTGTGTGTCTTGTTCAGTGGTGGTCGTCTTTCAGCCTTTCTTACCTTGGTCATGTCTCTGAGTATTGCACACCTTGTGCTTTTGGGCACTCCAGTGATGTTGCAGCTCTGAAATATGGCCAAACTGGTGGCAAGTGGCATCTTGGCAGCTGCACGCTTGACTTTTCTCAGTTCATGGGCAGTTATTTTGCGCCTTGGTTTTTCCACACGCTTCTTGCGACCCTGTTGACTATTTTGAATGAAACGCTTGATTGTTCGATGATCACGCTTCAGAAGCTTTGCAATTTTAAGAGTGCTGCATCCCTCTGCAAGATATCTCACTATTTTTGACTTTTCTGAGCCTGTCAAGTCCTTCTTTTGACCCATTTTGCCAAAGGAAAGGAAGTTGCCTAATAATTATGCACACCTGATATAGGGTGTTGATGTCATTAGACCACACCCCTTCTCATTACAGAGATGCATATCACCTAATATGCTTAATTGGTAGTAGGCTTTCGAGCCTATACAGCTTGGAGTAAGACAACATTCATAAAGAGGATGATGTGGTCAAAATACTAATTTGCCTAATAATTCTGCACTCCCTGTATATATATATATGGGTACAGCTGCCAGTACCTAAGATAGAGGCCAATAGGTCGAGGGGGGAGTATAGAGAGCTGGTTGGGGGCTAAGGGGGGATCCTACAAGGCAGAATAAATATTTAAAAAAAATAAAAAAATACCCTTTTATTTTAGTACTGGCAGACTTTCTGCCAGTACTTAAGATGGCGGGGACAATTGTGGGGTGGGGGAGGGAAGAGAGCTGTTATGGAGGGATCAGGGGGTGGGATGTGTCAGGTGGGAGGCTGATCTCTACACTAAAGCTAAAATTAACCCTAGAAGCTACCTTATTAACCCCTTCACTGCTGGGCATAATACACTTGTGGTGTGCAGCTGCATTTAGCGGCCTTCTAATTACCAAAAAGCAACACCAAAGTCATATATGTCTGCTATTTCTGACCAAAGGGGACCCCAGAGAAGCATTTGCAACCATTTGTGCCATGATTGCACTAACTGTTTTTGAATAATTTCAGTGAGAAATCTAAAACTGTGAAAAAGTTAACGATTTTTTTTATTTGATCTAATTTGGTGGTGAAATGGTGGCATGAAATATTCAAAAATGGGCCCAGATCAATACTTTGGGTTGTCTACTACACTACACTAAAGCTAAAATTAACCCTACAAGCTCATTAATTAACCCCTTTGCTGCTGGGCATAATACACGTGTGGTGCACAGTGGCATTTAGGGGCCTTCTAATTACCAAAAAGCATTGCCGAAGCTATATATGTCTGCTATTTCTGAACAAAGGGGATCCCAGAGAAGCATTTACAACCATTTGTGCCATAATTGCACAAGTTGTTTGCAAATAATTTCAGTGAGAAACCTAAAGTTTGTGAAAAGGTTTGTGAAAAAATGAACGATTTTATTTGATCGCATTTGGCAGTGAAATTGTGGCATGAAATATACCAAAATGGGCCTAGATCAATACTTTTAGTTGTCTACTAAAAAAAATATATACACGTAAAGGGTTATTCAGGGATTCCTGACAAATATCAGTGTTCCAATGTAACTATCGCTAATTTTGAAAAAAAAATGTTTGGAACTAGCAAAGTGCTACTTCTACTTATTGCCCTATAACTTGCAAAAAAGCAAAGAACATGTAAACATTGGGTATTTCTAAACTCAGGACAAAATTTAGAAACTATTTAGTATGGGTGTTTTTTGGTGGTTGTAGATTTGTAACAGATTTTGTGTTTTTTTTTCCATTTTTTTTATCATATTTTATATATTTTTTTATAGTAAATTATAAGATATGATGAAAATAATGATATCTTTAGAAAGTCCATTTAATGGTGAAAAAAAAAGGTATATAATATTTGTGGGTACAGTAAATGAGTAAGAGGAAAATTACAGCTGAACATAAACACAGCAGAAATGTAAAAATAGCCCTGGTCCTTAAGGTAAGGAAATTGAAAAATGGTCTTGTCCTTAAGGGGATAACAATTGTGCAATATGTAAAAGGGGGTCGGTGTTGTGAATTCCACAGAATGTACTCCAGCCTGTATTAGGGCAGTAGTAAAACAAACAAATTCTGATATTAAAGTGAAGGTCAATTTTAGCCCAATGGACTACTGCAATTTACAAAATAACCCATATGCATCCTAGTCGCTAACTTTTTTTTTTTTCTCATCCGCTTTTTATTTTTATTAAAAATCATATTTTATTATACTCGCCGTTTCCTTTGCTACTCCTCCCCTCCACCACTTCCTTATTCAACTCTAGTGACGTAGCGAGCGGTCCCACACACTCTCTACGTCAGTCAAAGCTTGTGCACAAGATGTCAAAGAAACTGTGCATGCGTAACTTCACCGTAATCGCGCATGCGTTAAAAATTGGTGGTTCATAAGGTATCCAAATAACAAAGAAACGGAATATGCATGCGCGTCTCATGCACGAGCGTGAGAGGTATATGATGCGAGTTGCTGCTTAGCGCATGTGCAGAAGTGAATAGTGACGTTTAGAAAAAGGGGCAGAACGCCCCCGGGGGGGGGGGTGAACAGCGATTGGCGATTTAATCTGAAAAATATGTCAATCAATATTGGCAAGATGGCGGGCAGACAAAAAAATACAATGGGGAGAATTTGAAGGTAAAATATAAATGATTTTGTGAACAATTAGGGGAAATCATGAACGAACATCAAGCTTATTTTTCATGAACTACAGAACGTAGTGAGCGACTAAGCCAGACTTGACCTTCACTTTAAATAAAAGTGAAATCAGCCAAAATACATTACTATAATAGCAAAGTGACACATCATCATAGGTTTAGACATAGCTAAGCCAGATCCACAACACCTGTTCTTTTGGCGGCTTTAATTACTAATATATGGGGGAGGATCACCAATATACAACACATTAAACATGATGTCATGTGTGATATTTTGTTTAATTACTAATTTAAAACACTTTCAATGAGTTTCTTCTGCTGATTATACTTACATTACATTTAAATTTGTTTTAATCCAGTTAAGCCCTTCCTGTCTTCTACATGTCCTGAATGCTTATAAGATCGTTTTGAGGCTCAGAAGAATTAGTTAAATTGTTACAGTCTTTTATAACATGTATGTTAGTTCTTGTCAACATTTCTCTTGCAAGGTGTATCCAGTCATCCTGGATTCATCCTTACTTGTGGGATAGTCTCATTCCCTACAGGAAGTGGCAAAGAGACACACATCAGAGCTGTCCATATAGCTCCCCCTCTAGCTCCACCCCCCAGTCATTCTCTTTGCCGGCTCTAGCAGTAGGGTCTCTCCACAGGGAGGGTAAAGTGAATGTGGTGTTAGATTTGTAGTTTTATATCTTCAATCAAAAGTTTATTTTTAAATGGTACCGGTTTGTACTATTTACTCTCTGGCAGAAAAGTGATGAAGAATTCTGCTGAGAGGAAAACGATTTTAGCATGTTGTAACTAAAATCCACTGCTGTTCCCACACAGGACTGAGGAGTACCAGAAAACTTCAGTTGGGGGGAACAGTTTGCAGGCTTAACTGCATTAAGGTATGTTCAGTCATCTTTTTTCTAGTCAAGACCAGATAATGCTAGAAGACTGACAAGAATCCCCATGTGGGAAGGGTAAGCCATGTTCTGAGACTCAGTATAGAATTAAAGGCTTATTTAACAGGGCTCAATAGGCTGGTTGACACTGTTGCTGGGCAATCGATTATTTAATGTCACAAATACTCGCTGTAGACACTTTTAAACACTTTTGGTGTGTTTATTACGGGTTTTTTTTCCACATGGCATAATTTTAGTCACCTAGTTGTGATTTTGAAGGCCTCACAACTCCTGAGTGGAGTGGGAGGGGGCCTAATTTCGCGCCTCAGTTGCGCAGTTCATTTCATCAGACAGTTCATGCTACTTCACATGGAGGGTCCAGAGACTGTTTGAGGACCTCAAAGAAGCTGTTTTCCCCAAATTTAATCCCTAAGGGCAGGTAGGGCCACAGCAGGCTGCTAACCGGTTGTGGGCTTTAGGCTGCTCCGGTTTGGGCATTAAGGGGTTAATCAGGCTGAAACTTGTTGTGCAATCATATCGAAGCATTAGGCACATACTGTGAAAATTTCATAAGGATTGGTACATTTTTCACTGATTTGTAAAATTGTGTGCGCTTTTTATTTCTTAAAGGCACAGTACCGTTTTTTTTCAAATTGTGATTTTACTTGCTTAAAGTGTTTTCCAAACCTGCTTGCAATACTAATCTGTTTAACATGTCTGACACTAAGGAAAAGCCTTGTTCTATGTGTTCAGTAGCCATGGTGAAACCCTCTCTCAAAATGTGTCCCAAGTGCACTAATGTGTCTATACACTTTAAAGATCATATTGTGTCACTTAAAAATGTAGCCCTAGATGATTCTATGACGGAAGGTAATGAGGATAGTCCACCTTCCTCTCCCCAGGTGTCATCACCAGTTACACCCGCTCAAGCAATACCTAGTACCTCTAGTGCATTGGCACCTATTACATTGCAACAACTAGCTACAGTCATGGATAATTCCCTTGCGGCCTTTCTATCCAAACTGCCAGTTTTCCCTACAAAGCGAGATAGCTCTGTGTTAAGAACAGATTATGAGCAGTCGGAAGCTTTGGGAGGTTTATCTGACGTACCCTCACAACACTCTGAATTAGGAGCGAGGGATGTGATGTCTGAGGGAGAAATTTCTGACTCAGGAATTGTTTCTCAACGGGCAGAATCAGATTCACTAGCATTTAAATTTAAGTTGGAACACCTCCGCGTATTGCTTATGGCGGTTCCAGAGAAATTGTGTAAGATGGACAAATACCTAGAAGTCCCTGTATACACTGATGCATTTCCGATCCCTAAGAGGGTGGTGGATATTGTGGCTAGGGAGTGGGAGAGACCAGGTGTCCCTTTTGTTCCCCCCCTATCTTTAAGAAAATGTTCCCCATAACTGACCCCAGGCGGGACTCGTGGTAGACGGTCTCTAAGGTAGAGGGGGCAGTTTCGACACTGGCCAAGCGCACAACCATTCCATTCGAAGACAGTTGTGCTTTTAAAGATCCTATGGATAAAAAGTTAGAAGGTTTACTAAAGAAAATATTTGTTCAACAAGGTTTCCTTCTCCAACCTATTGCCTGCATTATTCCTGTAACTACTGCAGCGGCTTTTTGGTTTGAGGCGCTGGAGGAGTCGCTCCAGAGGGAGACCTCATATGACGAAGTCATGGATAGAATTAAGGCACTAAAACTGGCTAATTCTTTTATCACAGATGCCGCTTTGCAATTAGCTAAGTTAGCGGCAAAAAATTCTGGTTTCGCCATTATGGCGCGCAGAGCGCTTTTGCTCAAGTCATGGTTGGCTGACGTGTCGTCCAAATCAAAATTACTAAATATTCCTTTCAAGGGAAAGACCCTTTTCGGGCCCGAGTTGAAAGATTATTTCAGATATCACCGGGGGAAAGGGCCATGCTCTCCCGCAGGATAGGCCTTTTAAGGCTAAAAACAAAGCTAATTTTCGTTCCTTTCGCAACTTCAGGAGCATTCCTGCTTCAACCTCTACAGCTGCAAAGCAAGAGGGTAACGCTTCACAGCCCAAGGCGACCTGGAAGCCTTTGCAGGGCTGGAACAAGGGTAAACAGGCCAAGAAGCCTGCAGCTGCTACTAAGACAGCATGAAGGGGTAGCCCCCGATCCGGGACCGGATCTGGTAGGGGGCAGACTCTCTCTCTTCGCTCAGGCTTGGGCAAGAGATGTTCACGATCCCTGGGCATTAGAGATTGTTACTCAGGGATATCTTCTAGAATTCAAGGACTCCCCTCCAAGGGGAAGGTTCCACATTTCTCGTCTGTCTGCAGACCAGATAAAGAAAGAGGCGTTCTTACGCTGTGTAGAAGATCTACTCACGATGGGAGTGATATATCCAGTTCCAATTGCAGAACAAGGATTGGGTTTTTACTCAAACCTGTGACTACCGTGGATCTAAAGGATGCGGACCTACATATTCCTATCCACAAAGATCATCACCAGTTCCTAAGGTTCGCTTTTCTGGACAAGCATTACCAGTTCGTGGCCCTTCCTTTCGATTTGGCCACTGCTCCCAGAATTTTCACAAAAGTACTAGGGTCCCTTCATGCGGTACTAAGACTGCGGGGCATTGCAGTAGCACCTTATCTGGACGACATCTTAATACAGGTGTCGTCTTTTCCCAGAGCCAAGGCTCACACAGAGATTGTACTGGCCTTTCTAAGGTCTCACGGGTGGAAGGTGAACATCGAAAAAAAGTTCTCTGTCCCCGCTCACAAGAGTTCCCTTCCTGGGAACACTAATAGACTCGGTAGAAATAAAAATATTTCTGACGGAGGTCAGGAAGTTAAAGCTTGTAACTATTTGCCGAGTTCTTCATTCCATTCCTCGGCCATCTGTAGCTCAGTGCATGGAGGTAATCGGATTAATGGTAGCGGCAATGGACGTAGTCCCTTTTGCGCGAATACATCTCAGACCACTGCAACTGTGCATGCTCAAACAGTGGAATGGGGATTATGCAGATTTGTCTCCTCAAATACAACTGGACCAGGGAACCAGAGATTCTCTTCTCTGGTGGTTGTCTCAGGATCACCTGTCTCAGGGAATATGCTTCCGCAGACCCGAGTGGATCATTGTAACGACTGACGCTAGTCTGTTAGGCTGGGGTGCAGTCTGGGACTCCCTGAAAGCTCAGGGCTTATTGTCTCGGGAAGAGTCTCTTCTACCGATAAACATTTTGGAACTGAGAGCGATATTCAACACGCTTCAGGCATGGCCTCAACTAGCTGCGGCCAAATTCATCAGATTTCAGTCGTACAACATCACGACTGTAGCGTACATCAATCATCAGGGGGGAACAAAGAGTTCCCTAGCGATGAAGGAAGTAACCAAAATAATCAGGTGGGCGGAGGATCACTCCTGCCATCTATCAGCAATTCACATCCCAGGAGTAGACAACTGGGAGGCGGATTTTCTAAGTCGTCAGACTTTTCACCCGGGGGAGTGGGAACTCCACCCGGAGGTTTTCTCTCAGCTGACCCAGCTATGGGGCATTCCAGAGTTGGATCTGATGGCGTCCCGTCAGAACACCAAACTTCCTCTCTACGGATCCAGGTCCAGGGACCCCAAGGCGGCATTTATAGATGCTCTAGCAGCGCCTTGGTCCTTCAATCTGGCTTATGTCTTTCCGCAGTTTCCTCTTCTCCCTCGTCTGGTCGCCAGAATCAAACAGGAGAAGGCTTCAGTAATTCTGATAGCGCCTGCGTGACCATCCCAGGATATTGTCTTTTCTCCAAGACGGATTGGAGAAAGGTTTGTCAGCTAGTTCCTTAAAGGGACAGATATCTGCTCTGTCTATCCTTTTACACAAGCGTCTGGCAGAGGTACCAGACGTTCAAGCGTTTGCTCAGGCTTTAGTCAGAATCAAGCCTGTCTATAAACCTGTGGCTCCGCCATGGAGTCTAAATTTAGTTCTTTCAGTTCTTCAAGGGGTTCCGTTTGAACCTTTACATTCCATAGATATTAAGTTATTATCTTGGAAAGTTTTGTTTTTGGTAGCTATATCTTCTGCTCGAAGAGTTTCAGAATTGTCTGCTTTGCAGTGTAATTCAGCCTATCTGGTGTTCCATGCAGATAAGGTTGTTTTGGGTACCAAACCTGGTTTTCTTCCTAAAGTTGTTTCTAATAAGAATAATAACCAGGAAATCATTGTTCCCTCTCTGTGTCCTAATCCATCTTCAAAGAAGGAACGGCTATTACACAATCTTGATGTAGTTCGTGCTTTAAAATTCTATTTACAAGCAACTAAAGATTTCAGACAAACATCATCCTTGTTTGTTGTCTATTCTGGTAAGAGGAGAGGTCAGAAAGCGACTGCTACCTCTCTTTCCTTCTGGCTGAAAAGCATCATCCGATTGGCTTATGAGACTGCTGGACAGCAGCCTCCTGAACGAATTACCGCTCATTCTACCAGAGCTGTGGCTTCCACATGGGCTTTCAAGAATGAGGCGTCTGTTGAACAGATTTTTAAGGCAGCGACTTGGTCTTCAATGCATACTTTTGCCAAATTTTACAAATTCGATACTTTTGATTCTTCGGAAGCTATTTTTGGGAGAAAGGTTTTGCAAGCAGTGGTGCCTTCCGTTTAGGTTACCTGTCTTGTTCCCTCCCTTCATCCGTGTTCTAAAGCTTTGGTATTGGTATCCCACAAGTAAGGATGAATCCGTGGACTGGATACACCTTGCAAGAGAAAACAGAATTTATGCTTACCTGATAAATTACTTTTTCTTGCGGTGTATCCAGTCCACGGCCCGCCCTGGCAATTAAGTCAGGTTACATTTTTTTTGTTTAAACTACAGTCACCACTGCACCCTATAGTTTCTCCTTTTCTCCTAACCTTTGGTCGAATGACTGGGGGGTGGAGCTAGAGGGGTAGCTATATGGACAGCTCTGCTGTGTGCTCTCTTTGCCACTTCCTGTAGGGAATGAGAATATCCCACAAGTAAGGATGAATCCGTGGACTGGATACACCGCAAGAGAAAGTAATTTATCAGGTAAGCATAAAATCTGTTTTTTATATCAAGCCTATGAGCCAGCTAGAAAATTACTTTAAAACATTATAATCAATTGTTTTTTTTTTATTTTTATTTTTTTATTTTAGATTATCCATTACTTTGTCTTGCCCTCTGGATTTGACATTGTTTCCGATGGATACACAGCGTTGCAAGATGCAGTTAGAAAGTTGTATGTATTTCATTTAACATATTCTCATATTATACATTATAGCCATTTTCTCTAATCTGTGTTGTTTTCTTCTACAATATTCAACATTACCCTTAGGAAAAATTGATACACAATGCTTGTGTAATTACACTTCTTAATGATATTTCATTTAAAGTTGTTCATCAATATGGTCAAAATATAAGCTTGTCTATTTCCCCAATTGAAGATTCCTTATGCCAGATTTGGGGCCCGATCCGATATGCAGTGTCGCCCGCAAAAGCCAGCGACGCCAAATTTTGCGCGGGTTTGGTATCCTATATACGGCGTCAGCTAGAAGTTACGCTCGTATATTTCTGCCTTCGGACGTAGTTTTTTGGCCCATAGACAGGTATGCCAAACCCGCGCAGTTTGGTATCCAATATACAGCGTAAGGACTTACGTGGCGAAAATGCAGAAATCTTACTCCATTTTCACCTCGACACAAAATGCAGGCGTAGTATTGGAGCCCCGTAACTACCTAAACTACCTGCAAAATAAAACCTAACACCTAACGCATGTGCAATGTCTACCTGTCAACCGCTATCCCCCGCCGCAATCCCTAATAAAGTGCTTAACCCCTAAACCGCCACTCCCGGACCCCGCCGCCACCTACATTAAATGTCTAACCCCCTAAAGTGATCCCCCTACACCGCCGCCACCTACATTAAAATTATTAACCCCTAATGTAATCCCCCTACACCGCCGCCACCTACATTAAAATTATTAACCCCTAATGTAATCCCCCTACACCTCCGCCACCTACATTAAATGTCTTAACCCCCTGTGATCCCCCTACACCGCCGCCACCTATATTAAAGTTATTACCCCCTAATGTGAGCCCCCTACCCCGCCGCCACCTATTTTAACTACATTACCCCCTAATCTAATCCCCCTACACCCCCGCCACCTATATTAAAATGATTAACCCCTAATCTAATCCCCCTACACCGCCGCCACCTATTTTAACTATATTACCCCCTAATGTGAGCCCCCTACCCCGCCGCCACCTACATTATATGTACTTCCCCCTAATCTGACCCCCTTACACCTCCGCCACCTATATTAAAGTTATTAACCCCTAATATAATCCCCCTACACCGCCGCCACCTATATTAAATGTATTAACCCCTAATCTAATCCCCCTACACCGCCGCCACCTATATTAAATTTAATACCCCCTAAAATACTAAAGTGTCCCTACACTGCATTGCCCCAAAGTAATCAGCTCTATTATCAGCCCTTAAAAGGGCCTTTTGCGGGGCATTGCCCCAAAGTACTCAGCTCTTTTACTTGTAATCTAATCCCCCTACACCGCCGCCACCTATATTAACCCTAATTATATTAGGGTTAATATAGTTATTATATTATATATATTAACCCTATCTAACCCTAACACCCCTAACTTAATTATTATTGCAATAAATCTAAGTAATATTAATATTATTAACTAAAATATTCCTATTTAAAACTAACTAATTACATTGTAGCTATTTTAAGGTTTATATTTATTTTACAGGTAACTTGGTATTTATTTTAGCTAGGTACAATAGCTATTAAATAGTTAATAACTATTTAATAGCTACCTAGTTAAAATAATTACCAATTTACCTGTAAAATAAATCCTAACCTAAGTTACAAATACACCTACACTATCAATAAATTCATTAAATAAACTAAAATATAATTAAATACACTAAACTAAATTACAAAACAAACAAACACTAAATTATAAAAAAAAAAAGATTATACGAATTTTAAGCTAATTACACCTAATCTAAGCCCCCTAATAAAATAACAAAGCCCCCCAAAATAAAAAAATGTCCCTACCCTAAACTAAATTACAACAAGTAATCAGCTCTATTACCAGCCCTTAAAAGGGCCTTTTGTGGGGCATTGCCCCAAAGTAATCAGCTCTTTTACCTGTGGAAAAAAAGAACAACCCCCGCCCCCATTACAACCCACCACCCACACACCCCTACTCTAAAACCCACCCTATCCCCCCTTAAAAAAACCTAAGTCTAACCCCCAAGTGGTCCTTACCTGTCCTGAAGACCGGCGGAGAAGGTCCTGTTCCAAGCGGAGAAGTCTTCTTCCAGGCGGTGACCTCTTCTTCTTCCAGGAACCAGCCGGCGCGGAGCGGAGGAGTTGAAGACCGATGAATGCAGAGCTGAAGACCGGCCACGCTGGAACTGAAGGCTGGCGACGCTGGAACTGAACACCGGAGCCATGGAGCGTGGAGGATCCTCTTCATATGATCGCCGCTGTACACTGAATAGGTATTCAAGGTACGCGATTAAAAATGGCGTCCCTTGAATTCCTATTGGCTGATTTGAGCCTTCAAATTCAAATCAGCCAATCAGATGAGAGCTACTTTAATTCTATTGGCTGATTTGAATAGCCAATAGAATAATAGCTACTGTAATGCTGTTGGCTATTCTAATCGGCCAATAGAATTACAGTAGCTATTATTCTATTGGCTAGGGATGTTCGGGTTAGATAGGGTTAATATAGTTAATATATATAATATAATAACTATATTAACCCTAATATAATTAGGGTTAATATAGGTGGCGGCGGTGTAGGGGGGTCAGATTAGGAGTTAATATATTTAATATAGGTGGCGGCGGTGTAGGGGGATTAGATTAGGGGTTAATACATTTAATATAGGTGGCGGCGGTGTAGGGGGATTAGATTAGGGGTTAATATATTTAATATAGGTGGCGGCGGTGTAGGGAGGTCAGATTACAGGTAAAAGAGCTGATTACTTTGGGGCAATGCAGTGTAGGGACACTTTAGTATTTTAGGGGGTAATAAATTTAATACAGGTGGCAGCGGTGTAGGGGGATTAGATTAGGGGTTAATACATTTAATATAGGTGGCGGCGGTGTAGGGGGATTAGATTAGGGGTTAATAATTTTAATATAGGTGGCGGCGGTGTAAGGGGGTCAGATTAGGGGGTAGTACATATAATGTAGGTGGTGGCAGGGTAGGGGGGTCAGATTAGGGGGTAATATAGTTAAAATAGGTGGCGGCGGTGTAGGGGGATCATATTAGGGGGTAATATAGTTAATGTAGCTGGGGCGGGGTAGGGGGCTCACATTAGGGGGTAATATAGTTAAAATAGGTGGCGGCGGTGTAGGGGATCATATTAGGGGGTAATACAGTTAATGTAGCTGGTGACTGGGTCCGGGAGCCGCAGTTTAGGGGTTAATACATTTATTGTTAGGAGTCAGAGGGGGGATTGCGGATAGAGAGGTATACGTGTCAGGCTATGTTTGGGAGGCGTGTTAGACAGTAACGGTAGATTTAGTAGTTTAGTCAATTTTTTTATGCGGCGGCAGTTTCTAAAGTGCCATAAGTCACTAGCGACTCCAGAAATTTGTACTTACGCAGATTTCTGGACATCGCTAGTTTGTCAGACTTACGGGACTTTAGCAACTACCGGCGCCGTATTTCGGATCGCGCCCTTGATTCCTAAATGTTATATATAACCTGGTACAGCACCCAAAGCCATGAAATATTATGGGCTTAATTTATCAACGGCTTTGCCCATCTAACGGCTGCAGGTTCTCACAAGAGAGAATTTCAATCTCCACGCTCTAAAGTGAAGAATTTCAATCTCTACGCTTTCATCCGACTAGGGAGATTGACAGCTCCTGTCCACGTGTGATCGGCTGTGCGCGGGCAGGTAGCCACATTGCTTGCGAGCGTAAAATAGCGCTTGCGTGCAATGTTAAATTCTGCCAGGGGAATTTAGTCCACCAGAGGTGAGCTGTGGTGGACAGGGGCACATATGTACCCCCCCTGCCCGCCGTAGCTTGATAAATCGACCCCTATAGCTACTTAATATGATGTGGTCATATTGCTTGACACAATCAGTTGTAAGAGTAATATTTTTAAACAAAGTTTTATTTCTGCAAGTTTGCAAATACACATGATTTGTGTATCACACATATGTGACCTCATGTTTAAAGGCCGGACCAAAGAAAGTACATTGGCAACAGCTTGGTAAAATAAAACTTAGCTTTTATTAAAAAAACATTAAAATCAGGCAAAGTGGTACAAGACAATCCAAAAGGACCTCTGGCTGGTAGGCACATAGACTTGCTTACGCGTTTCGGATAAACTCCGTAATCATAGCTCATGTTTAAAGGGACATGAAACCCCAAATGTTTCATTCATGATTTAGATAGAGAATGCAATTTCTCTTGCAAGGTGTATCCAGTCCACTGTTTCATCCTTTACTTGTGGGATATTCTCATTCCCTACAAGAAGTGGCAAAGAGAGCACACAGCAGAGCTGTACATATAGCTCCCCCTCTAGCTCCACCCCCCAGTCATTCTCTTTGCTGGCTCTAAGCACTAGGTTCTCTCTACGGGAGGGTAAAGTGAATGTGGTGTTAGAATTGTAGTTTTATATCTTCAATCAAGAGTTTGTTATTTTTAAATGGTACCGGTTTGTACTATTTACTCTCTAGTAGAAAAACGATGAAGAATTCTGCTGAGAGGAAAATGATTTTAGCATGTTGTAATTAAAATCCACTGCTGTTCCCACACAGGACTGAGGAGTACCAGAAAACTTCAGTTGGGGGGAACAGTTTGCAGGCTTGACTGCAATGAGGTATGTTCAGTCATTTATTTCTAGACAAGACTGAGATAATGCTAGAAGACTGACAAGATCCCCATGTGGGGAGGGTAAGCTATGTTCTGAATTGAATGCTTACATGACAGGGCTAAATAGGCTGGTTGACACTAATGCAGGGCAATCGATTATTTATTTAAGAAATACTCATTGGAGACACCTTTTTAAGCACTTTGGAGTGTTTTACTGGGGTTATTAGCCACATGGCATAAATTTAGTCACTTAGAAGTGATTTTTGTAGGCCTCACAACTCTGGAGTGGAGTGGGAGGGGCCTAATTTCGCGCCTCAGATGCGCAGTTAGAATTGAAAGACTGTTTCATGCTGCTTCACATGGAGGGTCCAGCTGCTGATTGAGGGCCTAAAAGAAGCTTTATTCCCCCAAAACTGATCCATAAGCGCAAGTAGGGCCACAGCAGTAAGCTGTGGCAAGGTGCTGTAGTTAATTAACTGGTTGTTGGCTTTAGGCTGCTCCGGTTTGGGCATTAAGGGGTTAATCATTCTGAAACTTGTGTTGCAATCATATTAAAGCCTTAGGTACATACTGTGAAAATTTCAAAAGGATTGGTGCATTTTTTGTAAAATTGTGTGCTCTTTTTATTTCTTAAAGGCACAGTAACGTTTTTTCAAATTGTGTTTTTTATTTGATTAAAGTGTTTTCCAAGCCTGCTTGTGTATGCTACTAGTCTGTTAAACATGTCTGACACTAAGGAAAATCCTTGTTCAATGTGTTTAGAAGCCATGGTGGAACCCCCTCTCAGAATGTGTCCCAATTGCACTAATATGTCTATACACTTTAAAGATCATATTGTTGCACTTAAAAGTGTGGCCCTAGATGATTCTCAGACTGAAGGTAATGAGGATAGTCTGCCTACCTCTCCCCATGTGTCCTAACCAGTTACACCCGCTCAAGCGATGCCTAGTACCTCTAGTGCGTCTGCCCCTATTACATTGCAACAACTAGCGACAGTCATGGATAATTCCCTTGCGGCCTTTCTATCCAAACTGCCAGTTTTTCCTGCAAAGCAAAATAGCTCTGTTTTAAGAACAGATTATGAGCAGTTTGATGCTTTGGTAGCCTTATCTGATGTACCCTCACAACACTCCGAAGTGGGGGTGAGGGATTTGATGTCTGAGGGAGAAATTTCAGACTCAGGAAAGGTTTCTCATCAGGCAGAGTCAGATTCATTAACGTTTAAATTTAAACTGGTACACCTCCGCGTATCTTGATAAAGGCCCCAGGCTGAAACGCGTAGAGATTGCTTACAGTTATCCGATAACCAAAGAATTAAACCCAGCAGGTGAGAGGCTTTCTTGTGTTTGAGCTGGCTAGGGCAGGTACATCGAGCCATATCCCACACAAAAACAAGGGACAGACTCCATATGTATAATTCCTGCCCCAGGACCCAGTAACCGTTCCAGCCCCAATTCACCAGCTAAGGGTAACACAGACAGAAAAGAAAATTTAACGACTCGATCTGGGAAAGTCCTCAAGGACCACAATCCGACCCGGATCCAAAACCAAGAAAAGGGCGGCGCAGGAGAATAAACGGAGCCACTTCACAACTAAGAGACCGGCCGGTCACATACTTGGACTGAGGAATCCAGAATACGGACATTGTACCAAGGTTTTTTAAATAAGAGACACTTTTTCAAAAAACATTACTATAAAGAAATCACAGAAAAATCTAAAAAAAAACTGTTTTTCCTCTGTGAGAACTGTGTTTATAGAAACAAGGGTGTAAACTAAGTAGTAACTAACCTGGAACATTATTGTATGTTTGCAAACACACTGTATAAACACACATATATAGATAGTAGTATACCCTAAAATCTTATTTGCAACATTATATTAAACTATATCACGAGAGACTTAACTAAGATCACGTGATGCATCCTTATTAGAAAAAGTAACCAACTGATCTGTATGTAACGCTACAAACAAAAGTCTTTTTAAACTGTAACCGGAACATAGAATCATCGGGAAGTTGGTAATGTGCTACACCTGTATAAGAATACAAATTTTAACAATGTTTTAAAATATAGATCTAGATGCCGGCATCAATGTATTAGATTTTATTGTTTATTAATTTCTGTTAGGATTTTCTTTTGTATAGGAATAAAAAATATATATATATTTTTAAACACCAAACTCCATTCTTTGATTTCATATTTTATAAATATATATGTGATTTATAAGTCAGAAGGTAAAAGGCTATAAAATTTAGACATAATAATTATCAAAACCGTAAATATCACGGTCTAAGACCAAAACATACACGCTGTTACTTCCTAATATACCAAGTCAGATATATCAAAATTTGAGAACCCCAATCAGGGATCATCCCGAGTATCTGAAAGTATAGATATAAAAAATATTTGGGATTATATACACCAAATTCATTTAACAAGACTCACAGCTGTCTAAGCGCTATCCCACCCCCCTCTTTTTCTTTCTTTGATTTAGGTGATAGTGTTTTGAGGTTACATCACCTTTGGGATTAGCAAAGAGTCTGAGTGTAGAATCTTTGTATCACTTTCTCTTCCTATAACACCTCCGCGTATTGCTCAGGGAGGCATTAGCCACTCTGGATGATTGTGACCCTATGGTGGTCCCAGAGAAATTGTGTAAAATGGACAAGTACCTAGAGGTCCCTGTATACACTGATGCGTTTCCGATCCCTAAAAGGGTTGCGGATATTGTTACTAGGGAGTGGAATAGACCAGGTGTCCCTTTTGTTCCCCCCCCCCCTATTTTTAAGAAAATGTTCCCCATAATTGACCCCAGGCGGGACTCGTGGCAGACGGTCCCTAAGGTAGAGGGGGCTGTTTCTTCACTTGCTAAGCGCACAACCATACCAATTGAAGACAGTTGTGCTTTTAAAGATCCTATGGATAAAAAGTTTGAAGGTTTACTTAAGAAAATTTTTGTTCAACAAGGTTTCCTTCTCCAACCTATTGCCTGCATTATTCCTGTAACTACAGCAGCGGCTTTCTGGTTTGAGGCGCTGGAGGATTCGCTCCAGGTGGAGACCTCATATGCCGAAATTATGGATAGAATTAAGGCTCTAAAGCTTGCTAATTCTTTTATCACAGATGCCGCCTTGCAATTAGCTAAGTTAGCAGCAAAAAATTCAGGTTTCGCCATTATGGCGCGCAGAGCACTTTGGCTCAAGTCATGGTCGGCCGATGTGTCGTCAAAATCCAAATTATTAAATATCCCTTTCAAGGGAAAGACCCTTTTCAGGGCCAGAATTGAAAGAGATTATTTCAGAAATCACCGGGGGAAAGGGCCATGCTCTCCCTCAGGACAAGCCCTTTAAGGCTAGAAACAAAGCTAATTTTCGTTCCTTTCGTAACTTCAGGAGCGGTCCCGCTTCAGCCTCTACAGCTGCAAAGCAAGAGGGTAACGCTTCACAGCCCAAGGCAACCTGGAAGCCTTACCAGGGCTGGAACAAGGGTAAACAGGCTAAAAAGCCTGCAGCTGCTACCAAGATAGCATGAAGGGGTAGCCCCCGATCCGGGACCGGATCTAGTAGGGGGCAGACTCTCTTCTCTCAGGCCTGGGCAAGAGATGTTCACGATCCCTGGGCATTAGAGATTGTTATCCAGGGATATCTTCTAGAATTCAAGGACTCCACTCCAAGGGGAAGGTTCCACTTTTCTCGTCTGTCTACAAACCAGACAAAGAAAGAGGCGTTCTTATGCTGTGTAGAAGATCTACATACGATGGGAGTGATATACCCAGTTCCAATTGCAGAACAAGGTCGGGGTTTTTACTCAAACCTGTTTGTGGTTCCCAAAAAAGAAGGAACTTTCAGACCAATCCTGGATCTAAAAATTCTAAACAGATTCCTCAGAGTCCCATCATTCAAGATGGAGACCATTTGGATAATCTTACCTATGATCCAGGAAGGTTAATATATGACTACCGTGGATCTAAAGGATGCGTACCTGCATATTCCTATCCACAAAGATCATCATCAGTTCCTCAGGTTCGCTTTCCTAGACAAGCATTACCAGTTTGTGGCTCTTCCATTCGGTTTAGCCACTGCTCCCAGAATTTTCACAAAGGTGCTAGGGTCCCTTCTGGCGGTTCTAAGACCGCGGGGCATAGCAGTGGCGCCTTATTTGGACGACATCTTAATTCAGGCGCCGTCCTTTCACAGAGCCAAGGCTCACACGGAGATTGTATTGGCCTTTCTGAGGTCTCACGGTTGGAAGGTGAACATCAAAAAGAGTTCTGTGTCCCCACTCACAAGGGTTCCCTTCCTAGGAACACTAATAGATTCAGTAGAAATGAAAATATTTCTGACGGAGGTCAGAAAGTTGAAACTTTTAACTACTTGCCGAGTTCTTCATTCCATTCCTCGGCCATCTGTAGCTCAGTGCATGGAGGCAATCTGATTAATGGTAGCGGCAATGGACATAGTCCCTTTTGTTCGGATACACCTCAGACCACTGCAACTATGCATGCTCAAACAGTGGGATGGGGATTATGCAGATTTGTCTCCTCAAATTCAGTTGGACCAGGAGACCAGAGATTCTCTTCTCTGGTGGTTGTCTCAGGACAATATATTTCCGCAGGCCAGAGTGGGTCATTGTAACGACCAACGCCAGTCTGTTAGGCTGGGGTGCGGTCTGGGACTCCCTGAAAGCTCAGGGCTTATGGTCTCGGGAAGAAACGCTTCTCCCGATAAACATTCTGGAACTGAGGGCGATATTCAATGCTCTTCAGGCATGGCCTCAACTAGCTGCGGCCAAATTCATCAGATTTCAGTCGGACAACATCACAACTGTAGCTTACGTCAATCATCAGGGGAGAACAAAGAGTTCCCTAGCGATGACGGAAGTAACCAAAATAATCAGGTGGGAGGAGGATCACTCCTGCCATATCTCAGCAATTCACATCCCAGGAGTAGACAACTGGGAGGCGGATTTTCTAAGTCGTCAGACTTTTGACCCGGAGGAGTGGGAACTCCACCCGGAGGTATTTGCCCAGCTGACTCAGCTATGGGGCACTCCAGAATTGGATCTGATGGCGTCCCGTCAGAACGCCAAACTTCCTCTCTACGGGTCCAGGTCCCCGGCCCCCAAGGCGGTATTGATAGATGCTCTAGCAGCGCCTTGGTCCTTCAATCTGGCTTATGTTTTTCCACCGTTTCCTCTCCTTCCTCGTCTGGTCGCCAGAATCAAGCAGGAGAAGGCTTCAGTGATTCTGATAGCGCCTGCGTGGCCACGCAGGACTTGGTATGCAGACATAGTGGACATGTCATCTGTCCCGCCATGGACACTGTCAATGAGGCAGGATCTTCTAATACATGGTCCGTTCAAGCATCCAAATCTAGTTTCTCTACGTTTGACTGCTTGGCGATTGAACGCTTAATTCTATCAAAGCGTGGTTTCTCTGAGTCAGTTATAGATACTCTGATTCAGGCTAGAAAGCCTGTCACCAGGAAAATCTACCATAAGATATGGAGGAAATATCTTTGTTGGTGTGAATCCAAGGGTTACTCATGGAGTAAGATTAGGATTCCCAGGATATTGTCCTTTCTCCAAGAAGGATTGGAGAAAGGATTGTCAGCTAGTTCCTTAAAAGGACAAATATCTGCTCTATCTATCCTTTTACACAAGCGTCTGGCAGAGGTACCAGACATTCAAGCGTTTGCTCAGGCTTTAGTCAGAATCAAGCCTGTCTATAAACCTGTGGCTCCGCCATGGAGTCTAAATCTAGTTCTTTCAGTTCTTCAAGGGGTTCCGTTTGAATCTTTACATTCTATAGAATTTATGTTGGTATCTTGGAAAGTTTTGTTTTTGGTAGCTATCTCTTCTGCTCGAAGAGTTTCAGAATTATCTCCCTTACAGTGTGATTCACCTTACCTGGTGTTCCACGCAGATAAGGTAGTTTTGCGTACAAAGTCTGGTTTTCTTCCTAAAGTTGTTTCTAACAAGAATATTAACCAGGAAATAGTTGTTCCTTTTCTGTGTCCTAATCCTTCTTCGAAGAAGGAACGTCTGTTACACAATCTTGATGTAGTTCGTGCTTTAAAGTTCTATTTACAAGCAACTAAGGATTTCAGACAAACATCTACCTTGTTTGTTATCTGTTCTGGTAAGAGGAGAGGTCAGAAAGCGACTGCTACCTCTTTCCTTTTGGCTGAAAAGCATCATCCGTTTGGCCTATGAGACTGCTGGCCAGCAGCCTCCTGAAAGAATTACTGCTCATTCTACCAGAGCAGTGGCTTCCACATGGGCTTTCAAAAATGAGGCTTCTGTTGAACAGATTTGTAAGGCAGAGACTTGGTCTTCACTGCATACTTTTGACAAATTTTACAAATTCGATACTTTTGCTTCTTCAGAGGCTTTTTTTGGGAGAAGGGTTTTGCAAGCAGTTGTGCCTTCTGTTTAAGGTACCTGTCTTGTTCCCTCCCTTCATCCGTGTTCTAAAGCTTTGGTATTGGTATCCCACAAGTAAAGGATGAAGCCGTGGACTGGATACACCTTGCAAGAGAAAACAGAATTTATGCTTACCTGATAAATTACTTTCTCTTGTGGTGTATCCAGTCCATGGCCCGCCCTGGCATTTAAGTCGGGTAAAAAAATTTTTTGTTTAAACTACAGTCACCACTGCACGCTATGGTTTCTCCTTTTTCTTCCTAACCTTTGGTGGAATGACTGGGGGTGGAGCTAGAGGGGGAGCTATATGGACAGCTCTGCTGTGTGCTCTCTTTGCCACTTCCTGTAGGGAATGAGAATATCCCACAAGTAAAGGATGAAGCCGTGGACTGGAAAGTAATTTATCAGGTAAGCATAAATTCTGTTTTTAAACTTTCCAATTTACTTCTATTATCTTATTTTTCTTGGTATCCTTTTTTGAAGAAACAGCAATGCACATCAATGAGCCAATAACATGAAACTCCTGAGCCTACCTAGGAATGCTTTTTAACAAAGGATACCAAGAGTAAGAAACAATTAGATAATAAAAGTAAATTTGAAAGTTGTTTAAAATTGCACCTTCTATGAGAATCGTGAAAGAAATATTTTAGGTTTCATGTCCCTTTTAATGTATTGACTCATTTTGCGTTTCATCTTCAGAATCTAAAAATGTAGTTTGAACATATTCAGTAGGTAGACTGCGTGATATTTCATCTTTCACTGACATATATTTTTCACTTGTCTTAAAGTTGGATATACTACCGATGATTTACGGTTCATTTGGCAGTCAGGAGATCCTGTTCAAATGGAAAAGATTGCATTGCCTCAGTTTGACATTAAGACAGAAGACATTGAATATGGTAACTGTACAAAATATTACAAAGGCACTGGTGAGTACCTTTATTCAATGATACAACCTTGATACAGCGATATAATTCTTAAAAATAATTTTATCTGCAGTAAAAAGATAACAACATTTTTATTGTTGTGCTTATTTTTATTCTTTTTGGTTGTTGTCCTTTTTATCTTGTTAAGGTCATGTTACAAATATAACATTTCTAGCACAAACTTAAACATATAAGCATTTTTACATTTGTAAAGAACTTTTCTTAGAATAAATGTTTATGCAAATCATAAATATTAAAAGTTGATATTTCCAGTTTAAATCATTCTTCTTTTATCCAAAGGCACCACACTGAAAATGTTACCATTAATTGTGAATATAGAATAAATTAAATGGCATTGGTTGTAATTACATGCATAAAAAAACTCATATGAATATTTATACAAATAAAACTCATTTATCCTTGTCATCTAGAGATGGTGACGGGGGTTTTGCACATTTTACAGAAGGTTTTAGATGAACAAATATAGCTGCAAATTGAATTATAGTATAGTTGAATGTTTAGTGAATTATGAACATATCTGCACTGCATTGACTGGGGACTTGCCTATAGCCAGTCCGGGGCTGATACGGCTATAAGTCAGTAGAGTGTGCTTTATAAAGGGAGTAAAAAGAACCAGGAGCAGTTGTGCTTTCAGCTGTTTAAAGGCAACTTTTGCGTTGTCACCTTATTTGTTGGTAAGACTTTTTCTGTTAAAGGAACCCTGTACATCAATATTCGCATCCAACAGACAAGAAAAGGAACATAGCATTTATTACTTAGATTTTTTGTCTTATAAACCTAGTAGGTGGATATACTACTTACATTAAATTTCCTTTTTAAATTCATTAGTACCTAGGTAAATACATCCCATCTGCAGACTACTTTTAGGTTCCAAAAAACAGAAACAGAGCAATGGCTGCTTTTGATTTGACTAGTCAATAACATTTCTCATTTTTACAGGAACATCCATTTTATGGGAAAAACTGTAACACATTTTAACAACAATGAAAACTATACCTTTAATGTCTCTTGCTGCTCTGAGATTCAGCGTACAAAGCAAGGGCTTAAACTTTTTACAAAATGGCAGCCATTTTCAGTTTTTCTTTTAAACAACAAGGTTTGTTTCAAAACATGAAACACATTTCAAGAAAAGTTTAAACAAATATATCTATCTACCCCCCCCCCATTATAAAATAAAACTTTGAAAATGATATTGAAGTAGACTGTAAATATTTTAATTCTAGGAAACAAATGACTAATTGTGTTCTCAAATTTCTGATTTATACATTTAAATTTAAAAAATTCAAAGCAGCTTCAAACCTAAACAGTGTTTTATTCTGCTTTAGCTTTTACACACACAGCGAATAACATTGGTCAAACAGCGCTATATAAGGTTTGCACAAAGTCATATAAGCCTAGCTATTGATTTTTATCAGCATGCAGCTTTTTCACACCAGAAAAGAGTTTTACAATTCTGAAAGGTCAAATTAAATAGTAGAGCAGTGACCCATTGATCTTTCTAGTGAGAAAGGTGCATTACCTGCTATATGTACAATGCCAGTGCATGCTGATTTTTATGTTACTCTGTCTAAGGATGCAAGAAATTTATTCTGAAATCCTTGAGTTTAGAACATGAATTCTTACTGTTTGTCTTCGTGTTTATTACATAAATGGATATGAAACCCAATTTTTTTCTTTCATGATTCAAATAGAGCTTGCAATTTACAGCAATTTTCTAATTTGCGTGCCTATTATCAATTTTTCTTCGTTCTCTTGGTATGTTTATTTGAAAAACAGGAATGTAAGTTTGGGAGCCAGCCCATTTTTGGTTGAGCACCTGGGTAGTGCTTGCTGATTGGTGGCTAAATGTAGCAACCAATAAGCAAGCGCTACCCTGGTGCTGAACCAAAAGTAGGCTGGCTCCTAAATTTGGTCTTTCAAATAAAGATACCAAGAGAACAATGAAAAATTTATAATAGGAGTAAATTAGAAATGTGCTTAAAATTGTATGCTTTATCCGAATCATGAAAGAAAAAAAAATGGGTTTCATATCCCTTTTAAGGGACATAAAATCCCAATTTTGTTTTTCATAATTCAGAAATGTTAATGTTTCCAATTTACTTCTATTATCATTAGCCTAGATTTAGAGTTTTGTCGGTAAAGACCTGCGGTGCTAACGCTCCTTTTTTTCCCAGCGCACCCTTAAGACAACGCTGGTGTTACGAGTTGTCTGAATGGCTGCGTTAGGCTCTGAAAAGTGAGTGTTGAGCATAATTTAGCGCCACTTAAACCCTCAATACCAGCGTTGCTTACGGTAGCAGTAAGCTGGAAAAACGTGCTCGTGCACGATATCCCCATAGGAAACAATGGGGCTGAGCTGGCTGAAAAAAAAAACACCTGCAAAAAAGCAGCTCCTAAAATTCAGCTCCTAACGCAGCCCCATTGTTTCCTATGGGGAAACACTTTCTAAGCCTACACCTAACACCCTAACATGAACCCGAGTCTAAGCACATCCTAACCTTACACTTATTAACCCCTAATCTGCTGCCCCCGCTATCGCTGACACCTGCATAATGTTATTAACCCCTAATCTGCTGACCGGACATCTTCACCACCTACATTATCCCTATGAACCCCTAATCTGCTGCCCCTAACATCGCCGACACCTACATTATATTTATTAACCCCTAATCTGCCCCCCCCCCAACGTCGCCGCCACCTACCTACACTTATTAACCCCTAATCTGCCGACCGGACATCGCCGCCACTATAATAAATGTATTAACCCCTAAACCGCCGCACTCCCGCCTCGCAAACACTATAATAAATAGTATTAACCCCTAATCTGCCCTCCCTAACATCGCCGCCACCTACCTACAATTATTAACCCCTAATTTCCCGCCCCCAACGTCGCCGCTACTATAATAAAGTTATAAACCCCTAAACCTAAGTCTAACCCTAACACCCCCCTAAGTTAAATATAATTTAAATAAAACAAAATAAATTTACTATCATTAAATAAATTATTCCTATTTAAAACTAAATACCTATAAAATAAACCCTAATATAGCTACAATATAACTAATAGTTACATTGTAGCTATTTTAGGATTTATATTTATTTTACAGGCAACTTTGTATTTATTTTAACTAGGTACAATAGTTATTAAATAGTTATTAACTATTTAATAACTACCTAGCTAAAATAAATACAAATATACTTGTAAAATAAACCCTAACCTAAGTTACAATTACACCTAACACTACACTATAATTAAAATCATTAACTAAACTATCTACAATTAAATACAATTAAATTAAATAAACTAAATTACTGAAAAAAACAAACACTAAATTACAGAAAATAAAAAAGAAATTACAAGAAGTTTAAACTAATTACACATAATCTAAGCCCCCTAATAAAATAACAAAACCCCCCAAATAATAAAAAAAGTCCCTACCCTATCCTAAATTACAAAGTAATCAGCTCTTTTTCCAGCCCTTAAAAGGGCTTTTTTGCGGGGCATTGCCCAAAAGTAATCAGCTCTTTTACCTGTAAAGAAAAATACAATACCCCCCAACATTAAAACCCACCACCCACATACCCCTACTTTAACCCACCCAAACCCCCCTTAAAAAAACCTAACACTAACCCCCTGAAGATCTCCCTACCTTGAGTCGTCTTCACTCAGCCGAGCCGAATTCTTCATCCAAGCGGGGCAGAAGAGGTCCAAGTGGATTGGCTGTTCCAATCAGCCAATAGAATGTGAGGTCAATCTGATTGGCTGATTGGATCAGCCAATTGGATTGAACTTCAATCTGATTGGCTGATTGAATCAGCCAATCAGATTTCTTCTACCTTAATTCCGATTGGCTGATAGAATTCTATCAGCCAATTGGAATTCGAGGGACACCATCTTGGATGACGTCATTTAAAGGAACCGTCGTTCAGTCGTCGGCCAGGATGGATGTTCCGCGTTGGAGGTCTTCAGGATGCTGCCGCTCCGGACAGATGAAGATCGAAGATGCTGCTTGGATGATGACTTCAGTCGGATGGAAGACCTCTTCTGCCCCGCTTGGATGAAGACTTCAACCGGATGGAGGACCTCTTCTGCCCCGCTTGGATGAAGAATTCGGCTCGGCTGAGTGAAGACGACTCACGGTAGGGAGATCTTCAGGGGGTTAGTGTTAGTTTTTTTTTAAGGGGGGTTTGGGTGGGTTAGAGCAGGGGTATGTGGGTGGTGGGTTTTAGTGTTGGAGGGGGGTATTGTATTTTTCTTTACAGGTAAAAGAGCTGATTACTTTGGGGCAATGCCCAGCAAAAAGCCCTTTTACTTTGCAATTTAGGATAGGGTAGGGACTTTTATTATTTTGGGGGGCTTTTTTATTTTATTAGGGGGCTTAGATTAGGTGTAATTAGTTTAAACTTGTAACTTGTAATTTCTTTTTTATTTTCTGTAATTTAGTGTTTTTTTTTCTCGGAATTTAGTTAATTTAATTGTATTTAATTGTAGGTAGTTTAGTTAATGATTTTAATTATAGTGTAGTGTTAGGTGTAATTGCAACTTAGGTTAGGGTTTATTTTACAGGTATATTTGTATTTATTTTAGCTAGGTAGTTATTAAATAGTTAATAACTATTTAATAACTATTGTACCTAGTTAAAATAAATACAAAGTTGCCTGTAAAATAAATATAAATCCTAAAATAGCTACAATGTAACTATTAGTTATATTGTAGCTATATTAGGGTTTATTTTACAGGTAAGTATTTAGTTTGAAATAGGAATAATTTATTTAATTATAGTAGGTTTATTTCGTTTTATTTAAATTTAAACTTAGGGGGTTGTTAGGGTTAGGGTTAGACTTAGGTTTAGGGGTTAATAAATGTAATATAGTAGCGGCGTCGTTGGGGGCGGCAGATTAGAGGTTAATAATTGTAGTTAGGTGTCGGCGATGTTAGGGACAGCAGATTAGGGGTTAATATACATTATTATAGTGTTTGCGAGGCGGGAGTGCGGCGGTTTAGGGGTTAATACATTTATTATAGTGGCGGCGATGTCCGGTCGGCATATTAGGGGTTAATAAATGTAGGTAGGTGGCGGCGACGTTGGGGGGAGAAGATTAGGGGGTAATAAATATAATTTAGGTGTCGGCGATGTTAGGGGCAGCAGATTAGGGGTTCATAGGTATAATGTAGGTGGCGGCGATGTCTGGTCGGCAGATTAGGTTAAATAATTTTATTTTAGTGTTTGCAATGTGGGGAGGCCTCGGTTTAGGGGTTCATAGGTAGTTTATGGGTGTTAGTGTACTTTATAGCACTGTAGTTAAGAGCTTTATATTCCGGCGTTAGCCCATAAAGCTCTTAACTACTGACTTTTTTATGCGGTAGGAGTCTTGGCGGTAGAGGCTGTACCGCTCACTTCTTCCAAGACTCGTAATACCAGTGTTAGGCAAATCCCATAGAAAAGATAGGATACGCAATTGACGTAAGGGGATCTGCGGTAGCCTCGAGTCGTGGAAAGAAAGTGAGCAGCAGACCCTTTCCTGCCTGACTCTAAATACCAGCAGGCGTTAAAAAGCAGCATTAGGACCCCTTAACGCTGCTTTTGACGGCTAACGCCAAACTCTAAATCTAGGCGAGTGTATTCTAAGTCTAAAAGCATACCTAGGTAGATGCACGTGTCTAGAGAACTAAAGGGCAGCAATTTCTAAAAACTCTGCGGCCATTTAATGTGTTTGTAAATGTAGAATATTGGTAAAAGCATTCTTTCAAAGCTCACAAATCTTAAAAGGTATTATCCCTGGATATGGGATATAATTTATTAAAAACAAATTAAAATAAATACTACTACGTGTTTCAAGGTGCTGCTGGCACCCTTTCCTCAGGCAGTGATCACTGTATTTATTTTAATTCGTTTTTAATAAATTATATCCCATATCCAGGGATAACTTTTAAGATTTGTGAGCTTTTTTGAGGAATTTAATCCTTCTGTGGACTATTTTCTATCAACATTTTGGATCATGTTTACTGGAGTGAGCCAGCTGGTGGGCTCAGATCTACCAGCCTGTTCAACTTGCACTGCATTATAGTGCGCATTGTATGTGAGTATAACATCTCAGTGGGGGTGTTGTATTGGGATTACTGTTCATTTATAAGTGACCATCTGCACTACTGGAGTGTCCTTCCCATCCCCTCTATTTCTTCCTACAATCTCAGAGCCCAGGGTTCGTTTGATCCTATATGAGCCAGCTGGTAGGCTCTGACCAATCCAGCCTGTTTGAATAGTACTGCATTATAGTGCGCCTTTCTTATGGAGGATAGTACTCTTCGCATTGGGACTGGAGTTTTAAGTTGTCCTGTCAGCCTCTCAGTGAGAGCCTGGCCTGGGCGAAAGTTAGAGTCCGGAGATGCAGGGAGAGTCTTTCTGTGAAACCATCTCTATTCATATTAACAGCTCCACAAGCAATCAGCATTGGCGAGTTTCGCTGCCTGCTTTCTGCACTCAAGTCCATGTCAGGAGTGAGGCTAATAACCTGTCACACTTGAAGGGCCGTGTTCCGGTTGCACGACATAGATTCTTGTAAGATTGTTTGATTTTTTATTCATAATGATAACACAGAAGACAGGGTCACAGTGTGACGCCTTTTATCTTTAAAGAATCAAGGGTTAATATTCCTGGAAAGGGGATTATTGAACAGGGGGAATTTATACATGATATTGTTTATCGTGTCATTTCCGCGTTATGTGCGAGATGAGGCTCTGGCAATGTGTGGAACTTTCAGGTTACTGGCGGGAGTATTGTGCTGTCCTTTTTGGTGCGTTTTCTCCTTATTGCAGGGGCGGTCCTGCTAGGCATTCCATGTGACCAGGTGTGCCTATCTCTCTTCTTCTATTCATCAGCGGCGCAGGAGACAAAACGGTTTTTGTAGTCCAGGTCCTAGAAGGTGGTGAGTGCCCCGGCCATTGGAGGTATAAAGGTGCCTATTTATAAGTTAAGCTAGTCCTTAATAAAAGTGCAAGCTATGGAGGACTCTGACGTGTTAGATGGTTCTCCCTCTTTAACAAAGTCTCATTCCTGTGTTTATTGTGAGGAGGTTCTGGTAGATCAGCCTGCTCAACTATGTTCCACATGCCTTAATAAAGTTACAACATCTAAATGTAAACGGATGTCTAGTACTACTGAGCCTCATCCCGTGAGGTGCGTTCCCTGCATTCATCTCCATTTGCACATGCAGCGCCCCGGGGTCCAACCATTACTCCTTCGGGAGAGATTTGTTGGCCGTCAGACTTTGCGGACCAACTGGAATCGGCGGTTTAAAAAGTGATCCATGCCTTACTACATTCTGCTAAGTGCAAGATTAGGGTGCATCATGGCGGGGTTTTCTACGCCGATGGAAATCCCAGAGGCATTATACTATGACAAGGCCTACTCTGACTCTTCGGAGGAGGCCCCTTCTGGGTCGGAGTCCGTGTCATCTAAACCTCCGGGTGTGGAGGAGCCTGATTTTAGGTTTAGCATGGAGAATTTGCACTTTTTTCTGAGGCAGGTGCTTGCTACTCTGGAGGTTCCGGAGCCTAAGATTCCGGGGGAACCTTCAACTCTTAACTAGATAAGGTATACAAGGACAGGTTAGTATCTCAGACTTTCCCGGTTCCCGTTAAGATGGCTAATATTATTAAGAATGAATGGGAGCGATTAGGTTATTCCTTTTCACCTTCTTCTTCCTTTAAGAAGCTGTTCCCCATTCAGGACTCTCAGCTGGAGCTGTGGGGTACCGTCCCTATGATAGATGGTGCTATCTCTACGCTTGCAAAGCGGACAACTATTCCCCTCGAGGATAGTTTGTCATTTAAAGAGCCCAAGGATAAAAAGCTGTAAAACATGGTAAGAAAGATGTTTCAGCACATGGGGTTTGTTTTTCAGCCAGCAGCGGCAGTTGCTGCTGTTGCTGGAGTTGAGACATATTGGTGGGAATCCCTGTGTGAAATGGTCGAGGGGGAGACTTCCATCAACGAGATGCAGAATAAGATTAAAGGGAGAGTCTACACCAGAATTTTTATTGTTTTAAAAGATAGATAATCCCTTTATTACCCATTCCCCAGTTTTGCATAACCAACACAGTTATATTAATATAGGTTTAACCTCTGTGATTATCTTGTATCTAAGCCTCTGCAAACTGCCCCTTTATTTAATTTATTTTGACAGACTTGCAGTTTAGCCAATCAGTGCCTGCTCCCAGATAACTTCACGTGCACGAGCACAGTGTTATCTATATGAAACACATGAACTAACACCCTCTAGTGGTGAAAAACTGTTAAAATGCATTCTGAAAAGAGGTGGCCTTCAAGATCTAAGAAATTAGCATATGAATCTCCTAGGTTAAGCTTTCAACTAAGAATACCAATCTTGGAACAAGTCTAAGCAGAGCTAGAAGCCCGCCGAGACAAAATCGTCATGAAGGTGCGGCCCCCGACCGGTCTCCGGACCAAGTAGGGGCAGATTATCTCTCTTCTCAGAAGCCTAGTTGCAGGATGTTCAGGACCATTGGGTTCTGGAAGTGGTCACCCAGGGATACAGGATAGGGTTCAGAGTATGTGAGAGATATCGCCTCTCTTGGCGTTATCGTACCAGTACCCCAAGGAGAACAGGTTCTAGGGTACTATTCCAATCTTTTTGTGGTTCCAAAGGAGGAGGGCACGTTTTGCCCGATTCTGGACCTAAAGTGTTTAAACAAGTTTCTGAGTGTTCCATCGTTCAAAATGGAAATGATCTGATCTATCCTGCCCCTAGTTCAAGAGGAACTGTTCATGACGACTATAGCCTTGAAGGACGCTTACCTTCATGTGCCAATTCACAGGGACCACTTCAAGTTCCTAAGATTTGCGTTTCTGGATCAACACTTCCAGTTTGTGGCCCTTCCTTTTGGTCTGGCAATGGCCCTGAGAGTCTTAACGAAGGTTCTGGGGGCGCTACTAGCAGTGGCCAGATCCAGAGGCATTGCTGTGGCGCCTTATCTGGAAGACATCCTAGTCCAGGCACGGTCGCTCAGTCTCGCAGAGGATCATTCGAGAGCTCGTCTTCTTTTGCTCTCATGGTTGGAAGATCAACTCAGGAAAGAGTTCCCTGGTTCCCAGCAACAGGGCGGAGTTCCTGGGCATGATAATAGACTCTATGTCCATGAAAATACTTCTCACAGACAATCAACGCAGGAAGATCGCGTCCACCTGTCTTGCCCTTCAGTCCTCCTCAAGCCCCTTGGTGGCTCAGTGTATGGAGGTGATCGGACTCATGGTTTCAAGCATAGACGTCATCCCATTCACCAGGTTCCATCTCAGACCTCTTCAATTGTGCATGTTGAGACATTGGAACGGTGATCACAGCAGATATCCATGGGTGCTTGGCCTCGGATCTCCCTCTCTTGTTGTATCTGTCAGGAGCAACTGTCCATGGGGACATCCTTCTTGAGACTGTCCTGGGAGATTGTGACCATGGACTCCAGTCTGGCAGGATGGGGAGCTGTTTGGGGTGCCAGGATGGCACAAGGAAAATGGTCCCGGGAGGAGTCTCTCCTTCCGATAAATATTCTGGAACTCCGAGCAATCTACAATGCTCTGAAGGCATGGCCTCCTCGGGGCTCGTTCAGCTTCATCAGATTCCAGACAAAAAACATTACCTTGGTGGCTTACATCAGCCATCAGGGGGATACGAGGAGCTCCCTAGCAATGAGGGAGGTGTCTCGGATCTTGGAGTGGGTGTAGTCCCACAGCTGCTCACTCTCAGTGATTCACATTCCAGGTGTGGACAACTGGGAAGCGGACTTTCTCAGCAGGCAATTCTTCTATCCGGGGGAATGGTCTCTTCACCCCGAGGTGTTTGCGGAGATTTGTCTCAGATGGGGAACGCCAGAGATAGATCTCATAGCATCCAGACTCAATTGCAAGCTACCCCGATACGGGTCGAGGTCCAGGGATCACCAGGCAGAGCTGATAGATGCCTTAGCGGTACCTTGGGGGTTCAGCCTAGCTTACATTTTTCCACCGTTACCACTTCTACCTCGTGTAGTGGCACTCATCAAACAGTAGCAAGCTTTGGCCATTCTGATTGCTCCATCGTGGCCGTGAAGGACGTGGTTTGCGGATCTGGTAGGGATGTCATCCTCTCCACCGTAGAGGTTACCCTGTCGCAGGGTTCTGCTGGAACAGGGCCCTTTTCAACATCGGAATCTAAAATCTCTGAGGCTGACTGCGTGGAGATTCAATGCCTAGTCTTGGTAGTCTTGGCCAAGAGAGACTTTTTTGAAAGTGTGATTGATACTCTAGTTCAGGCAAGGAAGCCAGTCACTCATCGCATCTACCATAAGGTGTGGAGGAATTACTTGTCCTGATGTGAGAAGCATGGATATCCTTGACACAAAGTGTGAAGGTATCCAGCATTCTGTCCTTTCTCCAAGACGGTTTGGAGAAGGGTCTTGCCACCAGTTCCTTAAAGGGACAGATTTTTGCATTATCCGTCTTGTTGCATAGGAGGCTCGCTGAGCTCCCTGACATTCAATCTTTTGTTCAGGCTCTGTCTAGAATCAGGCCTGTCTTTAGACAGTCTGCTCCTCCATGGAGCTTAAACTTAGTCCTTAGGGTATTGCATTGTGGTTCGTGCCTTAAAGTTCTATCTTCAGGCTACGAAGGATTTCAGACAGTCTACATCTCTTTTTGTGGTGTATTCAGTACAAGGGGCAGAGGGCCTCTTCTACTTCTTTGTCCTTTTGGTTGAGGAGCTTGATTCGCTTGGCCTATGAGACAGCAGGACATAAGCCTCCTCAGAGGATCACGGCTCATTCAACTAGAGCTGTGGCTTTCTCTTGGGCCTTCAAGAATGAGGCCTCTATGGAGCAAATTTGTAAGGAGGCTACCTGGTCCTCCTTACACACTTTTACAAAGTTTTACAAGTTTGACGTTTTTGCTTCTGCGGAAGCTGTTTTTGGGAGAAAGGTTATGCAGGCTGTGGTGCCCTCAGATTAGGGTCCGCCTTTTATCCTCCAGGTTTCATTCAGTGTCCTCTAGAGCTTGGGTATATGTTCCCAACAGTAATGAATGAAGCCGTGGACTCTCCTCCCCTTTAGATGGAAAACATAAATTATGCTTACCTGATAATTTAATTTCCACCGAGGGGAGGAGAGTCTATGGCTCCCGCCCGTATCTCCGATGGGCGGACCTAAATCTAATTAATCTTCTGGCACCATTTATACCCTGATATTTGTCCCTTGTTTCGTCTGCAGAATGACTGGGGGATGAGGGAAGTGGGGGAGGTATTTAAGCCTTTGGCTGGGGTGTCTTTGCCTCCTCCTGGTGACCAGGTTCTTAATTCCCAACAGTAATGAATGAAGCCGTAGACTCTCCTCCCCTCGATGGAAATTAAATTATCAGGTAAGCATAATTTATGTTTTTGTGAGTAAAGCTATCCCTTATTAACTTCAGCCTTGCCAATATTTTAATTTTGCAACTCAGTCCAAATAAGTTTGCCTGCTTAAGGTAAAATATGTTGATTAAAATATTTGTTTCTTTATTGGCTTACATGGATAATAAAGCCAAAATGAAACTTTCATGATTCAGATAGGGCAATCAATTTTAAAGGTATATAAAAAACCTACGCCTGGATTGCGAGTCTTGCGTTAGGGAAAAAAAGCAGCGTTGAGCGGTCCCAACGCTGCTTTTTAACGCCCACTGGTATTATGAGTCTTGCAGGTACAGGTGTACCGCTCACTTTTTTTTCGCTACTCGAAAATACCGCAAATCCATTTACGTCAATTGCGTATCCTATCTTTTCAATGGGATTTTCCTAACGCCGGTATTACGAGTCTTCATAAAAATGAGCGGTACACCCTCTCCTGTCAAGACTCCTACCGCATTTTAAAGTCAGTGGTTAAGAGTTTTATGGGCTAATGCCATAGTATAAAACTCTTAACTAAAGTGCTAAAAAGTACACTAACACCCATAAACTACCTATTAACCCCTAAACCAAGGCCCTCCCACATCGCAAACACTATAATAAAAATTTTAACCCCTAATTTGCTGAACCGGACATCGCTGCCATTTTAATAAATGTATTAACCCCTAAACCGCCGCACTCACGCCTCGCAAACACTAGTTAAATATTATTAACCCCTAATCTTCCGTCCCTAACATCTCAGACACCTACCTACATTTATTAACCCCCTAATCGCCCCCCCAACGTCGCCGCCACTATATTAAATGTATTAAACTCTAAACCTAAGTCTAACCCTAACACCCCCCTAACTTAAATGTTATTTAAATAAATTGAAATAAAATAACTACAATTAAATAAATTATTCCTATTTAAAACTAAATACTTACCTATACAATAAACCCTAAGATAGCTACATTATAAATAATAGTTACATTGTATCTAGCTTAGGGTTTATTTTTATTTTACAGGCAACTTTGTATTTATTTTAACTAGGTAGAATAGTTATTAAATAGTTATTAACTATTTAATAGCTACCTAGCTAAAATAAATACAAATTTACCTGTAAAATAAAACCTAACCTAAATTACAATTACACCTAACACTACACTATAATTAAATAAATTAACTAAATTAAATTAATTACAATTAAATAAAAAAAAACTAAAGTACAAAAAAAACACTAAATTACAGAAAATAATAAAATAATTACAAGTTTTTAAACTAATTTCACCTAATCTAATCCCACTAATAAAATAAAAAAGCCCCCCAAAATAAAAAAAAAGCCCTACCCTATACTAAATTACAAATAGCCCTTCAATGGGCTTTTTGCAGGGCATTGCCCCAAAGTAATCAGCTCTTTTACCCGTAAAAAAAAAAAGTACAATACCCCTCCCCAACATTAAAACCCACCACCCACACACCCAACCCTACTCTAAAACCCACCCAATCCCCCCTTAAAAAGACCTAACACTAACCCCTTGAAGATCACCCTACCTTGAGAAGTCTTCACCCAACCGGGCCGAAGTCCTCAACGAAGCCGGGCGAAGTGGTCCTCCAGACGGGCAGAAGGTTTCATCCAGACGGCATCTTCTATCTTCATCCATCCGGCGCGGAGCGGATCCATCTTCAAGACAGCAGACGCGGAGCATCCTCTTCCATCGAATGCGACTGGAACAATGACCCTTCCTTTAAATGACGTCATCCAAGATGGCGTCCCTTGAATTCCGATTGGCTGATAGAATTCCGCGCTGGATGGATGAAGATAGAAGATGCCGTCTGGATGAAGACTTCTGCCCGTCTGGAGGACCTCTTCTTCCCGGCTTGGATGAAGACTTCTGCCGTCTGGAGGACCACTTCGCCTGGCTTCGTTAAAGGACTTCGGCCCGCTTGGGTGAAGACTTCTCAAGGTAGGGTGATCTTCAAGGGGTTAGTGTAAGGTTTTATTAAGGTGGTATTGGTTGGGTTTTAGAGTAGGGTTGGGTGTGTGGGTGGTGGATTTTAATGTTGGGGGGGTATTGTACTTTTTTTTTTACAGGTAAAAGAGCTGATTACTTTGGGGCAATGCAGCGCAAAAAGCCCTTTTAAGGGCTATTTGTAATTTAGTATAGGGTAGGGCTTTTTTTTTATTCTGGGAGGCTTTTTTATTTTATTAGTGGGATTAGATAAAGTGTAATTAGTTTAAAAACTTGTAATTATTTTATTATTTTCTGTAATTTAGTGTTTTGCTTTGTTTTTGTACTTTAGTTTTTTTTATTTAATTGTAATTAATTTAATTTAGTTTATTTATTTAATTATAGTGTAGTGTTAGGTGTAATTGTAATTTAGGTTAGGTTTTATTTTACAGGTAAATTTGTATTTATTTTAGCTAGGTAGCTATTAAATAGTTAATAACTATTTAATAACTATTCTACCTAGTTAAAATAAATACAAAGTTGCCTGTAAAATAAAAATAAACCCTAAGCTAGATACTATCGCCTAGATTTAGAGTTCTGCGGTAGCCATCAAAACCAGTGTTAAGGGCTCCTAACGCTGCTTTTTACCGCCCGCTGGTATTTAGAGTCAATCAGGAAAGGGTCTAACGCTCACTTTCCAGCTGCGACTTTTCCATACCGCAGATCCCCTTACCCCAATTGCGTATCCTATCTTTTCAATGGGATCTTCCTAACGCTGGTATTTAGAGTCTTGGCTAAAGTGAGCGTTAGAACTCTAACGACAAAACTCTAGCCGCAGAAAAAAGTCAGGAGTTAAGAGCTTTATGGGCGGTTTATAAAGCTCTTAACTACTGTGCTCTAAAGTACACTAACACCCATAAACTACCTATGTACCCCTAAACCGAGCCCCCCCCCACATCGCCGCCACTCTAATAAAAATTTTTAACCCCTAATCTGCCGACCGGACACCGACGCCACCTACATTATCCCTATGTACCCCTAATCTGCTGCCCCTAACACCGCCGACACCTACATAATATTTATTAACCCATAATCTGCCCCCCCAACCTTACCTACACTTATTAACCCCTAATCTGCTTACCGGACCTCACCGCCACTATAATAAATGTATTAACTCCTAAATCGCATCACTCCCGCCTCGCAAACCCTATAATAAATTTTATTAACCCCTAAACTGCCCTCACTAACATCGCCAACACCTAACTTCAAGTATTAACCCTAATCTGCCGACCGGACCTCACCGCTACTATAATAAATGTATTAACCCCTAAAGCTAAGTCTAATCCTAACCCTAACACCCCCCTAAATTAAATATAATTTAAATCTAACAAAATAAATTATTTCTTATTAAATAAATTAATCCTATTTAAAGCTAAATACTTACCAGTAAAATAAACCCTAATATAGCTACAATATAACGAAAAATTATATTGTAGCTATTTTAGGATTTATATTTATTTTACAGGCAACTTTGTATTTATTTTAACTAGGTACAATAGCTATTAAATAGTTATTAACTATTTAATAGCTACCTAGTTAAAATAATTACAAAATTACCTGTAAAATAAATCCTAACCTAAGTTACAATTAAACCTAACACTACACTATCAATAAATTAATTCAATAAACTACCTACAATTACCTACAATTAAATCAACTAAACTAAATTACAAAAAAAACAAACACTAAATTACAAAAAAAAAACACTAAATTACAAAAAGTAAAAAAAGATTACAAGAATTTTAAACTAATTACACCTACTCTAAGCCCCCTAAAAAAATAACAAAGCCCCCCAAAATAAAAAAAATGCCCTACCCTATTCTAAAATAAAAAGTTAACAGCTCTATTACCTTACCAGCCCTTAAAAGGGCCTTTTGCAGGGCATGCCCCAAAGAAATCAGCTCTTTTGCCTTAAAAAAAAACATACAATACCCCCCCAACATTACAACCCACCACCCACATACCCCTAATCTAACCCACCCAAACCCCCCTTAAAAAAACTAGCACTAAGCCCCTGAAGATCTCCCTACCTTGTATTCACCCAGCCGGGTATCACAGATACGTCCAGAAGAGGGTCCGAAGTCTTCATCCTATCCGGCAAGAAGAGGTCCTCCAGAGGGTCCAAAGTCTTCATCCAGGCGGCATCTTCTATCTTCTTCCATCCGGAGCGGAGCGGGTCCATCTTGAAGCAGCCGACGCGGAGCCATCCTTCCTCACCGACGGACTAACGACGAATAAAGGTTCCTTTAAATGACGTCATCCAAGATGGCGTCCCTCGAATTCCGATTGGCTGATAGGATTCTATCAGCCAATCGGAATTAAGGTAGGAAAAATCTGATTGGCTGATTCAATCAGCCAATCAGATTCAAGTTCAATCCGATTGGCTGATCCAATAAGCCAATCAGATTGAGCTCACATTCTATTGGCTGTTCCGATCAGCCAATAGAATGCAAGCTCAATCTGATTGGCTGATCCAATTAGCCAATCGGATTGAACTTGAATTTGATTGGCTGATTCAATCAGCCAATCATATTTTTCCTACCTTAATTCCGATTGGCTGATAGAATCCTATCAGCCAATCGGAATTTGTGGGACGCCATCTGGGATGACGTCATTTAAAGGAACCTTCATTCGTCATTAGTCCGCCGGTGAGGAAGGATGGCTCCGTGTCGGCTGCTTCAAGAAGGACCCGCTCCACTCCGGATGGAAGAAGATAGAAGATGCCGCCTGGATGAAGACTTTGGACCCTCTGGAGGACCTCTTCTTGCCGGATAGGATGAAGACTTTGGACCCTCTGGAGGACCTCTTCTTGCCGGATTGGATGAAGACTTCGGACCCTCTTCTGGACGGATCGGTGATACCCGGCTGGGTGAATACAAGGTAGGGAGATCTTCAGGGGCTTAGTGTTAGGTTTTTTAAGAGGAGTTTGGGTGGGTTAGATTAGGGGTATGTGGGTGGTGGGTTGTAATGTTGGGGAAGGGTATTGTATGTTTTTTTTTCAGGCAAAAGAGCTGATTTCTTTGGGGCATACCCCCCAAAAGGCCCTTTTAAGGGCTGGTAAGGTAATAGAGCTGTTAACTTTTTATTTTAGATTAGGGTAGGGCATTTTTTTTATTTTGGGGGGCTTTGTTATTTTTTTAGGGGGCTTAGAATAGGTGTAATTAGTTTAAAATTCTTGTAATCTTTTTTTATTTTTTGTAATTTAGTTAAGTTGATTTAATTGTAGGTAGTTTATTTAATTAATTTATTGATAGTGTAGTGTTAGGTTTAATTGTAACTTAGGTTAGGATTTATTTTACAGGTAATTTTATAATTATTTTAACTAGGTAGCTATTAAATAGTTAATAAATATTTAATAGCTATTGTACCTAGTTAAAATAAATACAAAGTTGCCTGTAAAATAAATATAAATCCTAAAATAGCTACAATATAATTTTTCGTTATATTGTAGCTATATTAGGGTTTATTTTACTAGTAAGTATTTAAATAGGATTAATTTATTTAATAAGAAATAATTTATTTCGTTTGATTAAAATTATATTTAATTTTGGGGGGGTGTTAGGGTTAGACTTAGCTTTAGGGGTTAATACATTTATTAGAGTAGCGGTGAGGTCTGGTCGGCAGATTAAGGGTTAATACTTGAAGTTAGGTGTCGGCGATGTTAGTGAGGGCAGATTAGGGGTTAATAAAATTTATTATAGGGTTTGCGAGGCGGGAGTGAGGTGGTTTAGGGGTTAATACATTTATTAGAGTAGCGGTGAGGTCTGGTCGGCAGATTAAGGGTTAATACTTGAAGTTAGGTGTCGGCGATGTTAGTGAGGGCAGATTAGGGGTTAATAAAATTTATTATAGGGTTTGCGAGGCGGGAGTGAGGTGGTTTAGGGGTTAATACATTTATTAGAGTAGCGGCGAGGTCCGGTCGGCAGAATAGGGGTTAATAAGTGTAGGTAAGGTAGCAGCGATGTTGGGGGGGGCAGATTAGGGGTTAATAAATATAATGTAGGTGGCGGCGACATTGGGGGCAGCAGATTAGGGGTTCATAGGGATAATGTGGGTTGCGGCGGTGTACGGAGCTGCAGATTAGGGGTTAATAATAAAATGCAGGGGTCAGCGATAGCGGGGGCGGCAGATTAGGGGTTAATAAGTGTAAAGTTAGGGGTGTTTAGGCTCGGGGTACATGTTAGGGTGTTAGGTTCAGACTTAGAAACTGTTTCCCCATAGGAAACAATGGGGCTGCGTTAGGAGCTGAACGCTGCTGTTTTGCAGGTGTTAGGTTTTTTTTCAGCTCAAACTGCCCCATTGTTTCCTATGGGGGAATCGTGCATGAGCACGTTTTTCAAGCTAGCCACTACCGTAAGCAACGCTGGTATTGAGAGTTGAAGTTGTGGTAAATTATGCTCTACGCTCCCTTTTTGGAGCCTAACGCAGCCCTTCAGAGAACTCTAAATACCAGCGTTATTTAAAAGGTGCGGGGGGAAAAAACACGCGTAGCTAACGCACCCCTTTGGCGGAAAAACTCTAAATCTAGGTGTATGTAATTATTAGTTATATTGTAGATATCTTAGGGTTTATTTTATAGGTAGGTATTTCGTTTTAAATAGGAATAATTTAGTTAATTGTAGTTATTTTATTTAGATTTATTTAAATAATATTTCTCTTGTTAAGTGTATCCAGTCCACGGATCATCCATTACTTATGGAATATATTCTCCTTCCCAACAGGAAGTTGCAAGAGTCCACCCACAGCAAAGCTGCTATATAGCTCCTCCCCTAACTGCCATATTCAGTCATTCTCTTGCAAGCCTCAACATAGATAGGAGGTCGTGAGAGTCTGTGGTGATTTATACTTAGTTTATTCTTCAATCAAAAGTTTGTTATTTTTAAATGGCACCGGAGTGTGCTGTTTTTCTCAGGCAGTATTTGGAAGAAGAATCTGCCTGCGTTTTTCTATGATCTTAGCAGACGTAACTGAGATCCATTTGCTGTTCTCACACATTCTGAGGAGTGAGGTACTTCAGAGGGGGAATGGCGTGCAGGTTTTCCTGCAAATAAGGTATGTGCAGTAAAATATTTTTCTAGGAATGGAATTGACTAAGGCCTAGATTTGGAGTTTGGCGGTAGCCGTGAAAACCAGCGTTAGAGGCTCCTAACGCTGGTTTTAGGCTACCGCCGGTATTTGGAGTCACTCAAAATAGGGTCTAACGCTCACTTTCCAGCCGCGACTTTTCCATACCGCAGATCCCCTTACGTAAATTGCGTATCCTATCTTTTCAATGGGATTTTTATAACTCCGGTATTTAGAGTCGTTTCTGAAGTGAGCGTTAGACATCTAACGACAAAACTCCAGCCGCAGGAAAAAAGTCAGTAGTTAAGAGCTTTCTGGGCTAACGCCGGTTTATAAAGCTCTTAACTACTGTGCTCTAAAGTACACTAACACCCATAAACTACCTATGTACCCCTAAACAGAGGTCCCCCCACATCGCCGACACTCGAAAAAAATTTTTTAACCCCTAATCTGCCGACCGCCACCTACGTTATACTTATGTACCCCTAATCTGCTGCCCCTAACACCGCCGACCCCTGTATTATATTTATTAACCCCTAATCTGCCCCCCCTCAACGTCGCCTCCACCTGCCTACACTTATTAACCCCTAATCTGCCGACCGGACCTGAGCGCTACTATAATAAAGTTATTAACCCCTAATCCGCCTCACTAACCCTATCATAAATAGTATTAACCCCTAATCTGCCCTCCCTAACATCGCCGACACCTAACTTCAATTATTAACCCCTAATCTGCCGACCGAATCTCGCCGCTATTCTAATAAATGTATTAACCCCTAAAGCTAAGTCTAACCCTAATACTAACACCCCCCTAAATTAAATATAATTTAAATCTAACGAAATTAATTAACTCGTATTAAATAAATTATTCCTATTTAAAGCTAAATACTTACCTGTAAAATAAATCCTAATATAGCTACAATATAAATTATAATTATATTATAGCTATTTTAGGATTTATATTTATTTTACAGGTAACTTTGTATTTATTTTAACCAGGTACAATAGCTATTAAATAGTTAAGAACTATTTAATAGCTAAAATTTTTAAAATAATTACAAATTTACGTGTAAAAGAAATCCTAACCTAAGTTACAAATAAACCTAACACTAGACTATCAATAAATTAATTAAATAAACTACCTACAATTACCTACAATTAACCTAACACTACACTATCAATAAATTAATTAAATACAATTGCTACAAATAAATACAATTAAATAAACTAGCTAAAGTACAAAAAATAAAAAAAAACTAAGTTACAAAAAATAAACAAATATTTACAAACATAAGAAAAATATTACAACAATTTTAAACTAATTACACCTACTCTAAGCCCCCTAATAAAATAACAAAGACCCCCAAAATAAAAAAATGCCCTACCCTATTCTAAATTACTAAAGTTCAAAGCTCTTTTACCTTACCAGCCCTGAACAGGGCCCTTTGCGGGGCATGCCCCAAGAAATACAGCTCTTTTGCCTGTAAAAAAAAACATACAATACCCAAGCCCCCCAACATTACAACCCACCACCCACATACCCCTAATCTAACCCAAACCCCCCTTAAATAAACCTAACACTAAGCCCCTGAAGATCATCCTACCTTGTCTTCACCATACCAGGTTCACCGATCGGTCCAGAAGAGCTCCTCCGATGTCCTGATCCAAGCCCAAGCGGGGGGCTGAAGAGGTCCATGATCCGGCTGAAGTCTTCATCCAAGCGGGGCAGAAGAGGTCTTCCATCCGATTGAAGTCTTCATCCAAGCGGCATCCATCCGGAGCGAAGCGGCAGCATCCTGAAGACCTCCACCACGGAACATACATCCTGGCCGACGACTGAACGACGAATGACGGTTCCTTTAAATGATGTCAGCCAAGATGTCGTCCCTCGAATTCCGATTGGCTGATAGGATTCTATCAGCTAATCGGAATTAAGGTAGGAATATTCTGATTGGCTGATGGAATCAGCCAATCAGAATCAAGTTCAATCCGATTGGCTGATCCGATCAGCCAATCAGATTGAGCTTGCATTCTATTGGCTGATCGGAACAGCCAATAGAATGCGAGCTCAATCTGATTGGCTGATCGGATCAGCCAATCGGATTGAACTTGATTCGGATTGGCTGATTCCATCAGCCAATCAGAATATTCCTACCTTAATTCCGATTGGCTGATAGAATCCTATCAGCCAATCGGAATTCGAGGGACGCCATCTTGGATGACGTTATTTAAAGGAACCGTCATTCGTCGTTCAGTCGTCGGCCAGGATGGATGTTCCGCGGTGGAGGTCTTCAGGATGCTGCCGCTTCGCTCCTGATGGATGCCGCTTGGATGAAGACTTCAGTCGGATGGAAGACCTCTTCTGCCCCGCTTGGATGAAGACTTCAGCCGGATCATGGACCTCTTCAGCCCCCCGCTTGGGCTTGGATCAGGACATCGGAGGAGCTCTTCTGGACCGATCGGTGAACCTGGTATGGTGAAGACAAGGTAGGATGATCTTCAGGGGCTTAGTGTTAGGTTTATTTAAGGGGGGTTTGGGTTAGATTAGGGGTATGTGGGTGGTGGGTTGTAATGTTGGGGGGCTTGGGTATTGTATGTTTTTTTTTACAGGCAAAAGAGCTGTATTTCTTGGGGCATGCCCCGCAAAGGGCCCTGTTCAGGGCTGGTAAGGTAAAAGTGCTTTGAACTTTAGTAATTTAGAAAAGGGGAAGGAATTTTTTTATTTTGGGGGTCTTTGTTATTTTATTAGGGGGCTTAGAGTAGGTGTAATTAGTTTAAAATTGTTGTAATATTTTTCTTATGTTTGTAAATATTTTTTTATTTTTTGTAACTTAGTTCTTTTTTATTTTTTGTACTTTAGCTAGTTTATTTAATTGTATTTATTTGTAGCAATTGTATTTAATTAATTTATTGATAGTGTAGTGTTAGGTTAATTGTAGGTAATTGTAGGTAGTTTATTTAATTAATTTATTGATAGTCTAGTGGTTTATTTGTAACTTAGGTTAGGATTTCTTTTACAGGTAAATTTGTAATTATTTTAACTATTTTAGCTATTAAATAGTTCTTAACTATTTAATAGCTATTGTACCTGGTTAAAATAAATACAAAGTTACCTGTAAAATAAATATAAATCCTAAAATAGCTATAATATAATTATAATTTATATTGTAGCTATATTAGGATTTATTTTACAGGTAAGTATTTAGCTTTAAATAGGAATAATTTATTTAATAAGAGTTAATTAATTTCGGTAGATTTAAATTATATTTAACTTAGGGGGGTGTTAGTGTTAGGGTTAGACTTAGCTTTAGGGGTTAATACATTTATTAGAATAGCGGTGAGCTCCAGTCGGCAGATTAGGGGTTAATGTTTGAAGTTAGGTGTCGGCGATGTTAGGGAGGGCAGATTAGGGGTTAATACTATTTATTATAGGGTTAGTGAGGCGGATTAGGGGTTAATAACTTTATTATAGTAGCGCTCAGGTCCTCTCGGCAGATTAGGGGTTAATAAGTGTAGGCAGGTGGAGGCGACGTTGTGGGGGGCAGATTAGGGGTTAATAAATATAATATAGGGGTCGGCGGTGTTAGGGGCAGCAGATTAGGGGTACATAGGGATAATGTAAGTAGCGGCGGTTTACGGAGCGGCAGATTAGGGGTTAATAATAATATGCAGGGGTCAGCGATAGCGGGGGCGGCAGATTAGGGGTTAATAAGTGTAAGGTTAGGGGTGTTTAGACTCGGGGTACATGTTAGAGTGTTAAGTGCAGACGTAGGAAGGGTTACCGCATAGCAAACAATGGGGCTGCGTTAGGAGCTGAACGCGTTTTTTTTGCAGGTGTTTGGTTTTTTTTCAGCTCAAACAGCCCCATTGTTTCCTATGGGGGAATCGTGCACAAGCACGTTTTTGAGGCTGGCCGCGTCCGTAAGCAACTCTGGTATCGAGAGTTGAAGCTGCGTTAAAAATGCTCTACGCTCCTTTTTTGGAGCCTAACGCAGCCTTTATGTGGACTCTCAATACCAGAGTTATTTTTATGGTGCGGCCAGAAAAAAGCCGGCGTTAGTTTTTCGGGTCGTTACCGACAAAACTCCAAATCTAGGCCTAAGAAAATACTGCTGATACCGAAGTAATGTAAGTAAAGCCTTAAATGCAGCGATAGCGACTGGTATCAGGCTTATTAATAGAGATACATACTCTTATAAAAATGTGTTTTAAAACGTTTGCTGGCATGTTTAATCGTTTTTTAACGTACATTGGTGATAACACTGTAATGTTGGTATAGCCTTAAATGCAGTAAAAGCGACTGGTATCAGGCTTATTAATAGAGATACATACTCTTGTAAAAATGTGTTTTAAAACGTTTGCTGGCATGTTTTTAACATATGTTTGGTGATAAAACTTATTGGGGCCTAAGTTTTTTCCACATGGCTGGCTTAAATTTTGCATAGAAACAGTTAACTGAAGCTTCCCACTGTTGTAATATGAGTGGGAGGGGCCTAATTTAGCGCTTTTTTGCGCAGTTAAAATTACAAAATGAATTATCCAGATTCCCTCAGCAGTCCCATGAATACTACAGGACATTTCTAAAGGGCTAAAAAGACTTCCAAAATCGTTTATAGGGAAGGTAATCCACAGCTCTGCTGTGGCAGTTTTGTTGTGTCTGTTTTTAAAAACGTCTATGTCGTTTTTTTTATCTGTTTTTTTCATTAAGGGGTTAATCATCCATTTGCAAGTGGGTGCAATGCTCTGTTACCTTATTACATGTACTGTAAAAATTTCGTTTGTTTTACTGCCTTTTTTTCACTGTTTTTCAAATTTTGACAAAATTTGTTTCTCTTAAAGGCACAGTAACGTTTTATATATTTGCTTGTTAACTTGATTTAAAGTGTTTTCCAAGCTTATTAGTCTCATTATTAGTCTGTTCTAACATGTCTGACATAGAGGAAGCTCTGTGTTCATTATGTTTTAAAGCCATGGTGGAACCCCATCTTTGAATGTGTACCAGATGTACTGATTTCATGTTAAACAATAAAGATCATTTTTTGTCTTTAAAAACATTATCACCAGAGGATTCTGTCGTGGGGGTAGTTATGCCGACTAACTCTCCCCACGTGTCAGACCTTTTGACTCCCGCTTTAGGGACTCACGCTCAAATGGCGCCAAGTACATCAAGGGCACCCATAGCGTTTATTTTACCAGGGGATTCTGTTGAGGGGAAAGTTATGCCGATTAACTCTCCCCACGTGTCAGACCCTTCGACTCACGCTTCAGGGACTCACGCTCAAAGGCGCCAAGTACATCAAGGGCGTCCATAGCGTTTATTTTACAAGACATGGCAAAGGTGGTGTATAATACTCTGGCAGCAGTATTAGTCAGACTACCTGAAATTAAAGGAAAGCAAATAGCTCTGGGGGTAGATACAGAGCATACAGACGCTTTAAGAACCATGTATGACACTACCTCACAATATGCTTAGTCTGTGGGTGATTTTTTTGACTCAGGGAAGATGATTTAACCTGATTCTGATATTTCTACATTTAAAATTTATGCTTGACAACCTCCACTTGTTGCTCAGGGAGGATTTGGCTGCTCTGAATGAATGTGTACAATCGCAGGGCCAGAGAAATTGGGTAGACTGGATAAATAATATGCAGTGCCGGTGTGTACTGATGTTTTTCCAATACCTAAAGAGGTTTACTAAAAAAAAATTTTTTAATAAGGAATGGGATAGACCAGGTGTGCCTTTCTCTTCCCCTCCTATTTTTTAGAAGAATGTTTTCTAATAGTTACCACCACACGGGACTTCTGGCAGACAGTTCCTAAGGTGGAGAGAAGAGTTTCTACTCTAGCTAAGCGTACCACTACCTCTGGCGAGGACAGTTGTGCTTTTTAGATCCAATGGATAAAAAATGTTTATTCAACAGGGTTTTATCCTGCAGCCCCTTGCATACATTGCTTCTATCACTGCTGCTGCGGCGTTCTGGGTTGAGTCTCTTGATGAGGCTTTACAGTTAGCGACTCCATTGGATGAATATATTTGACAAGCTTATGCTAGCCAATTCCTTTGTTTTCTGATGCCTTTGTTCATTTGACTAGACTAACGGCTAAGAATTCTGTTTTTTACTATACTGGCGCGCAGAGCGCTATGGCTTATTTCATGGTCAGCTGTCGTGACTTTAATAAATAAGCTACTTAACTTCCCTTCAAGGGGCAGACCCTATTCGGGCCTGGTTTGAAGGAGATTATTGCTTATATCACTGGAGGAAAAGGTCATGCCCTTCCTCAGGATAGGAATCAAGGGCCAAAAAAGGTGTAATTTTCGTGCCTTTTAAAACTTCAGGGCAGGTGTGGCATCCACTTCATCTAAGGCAAAACAAGAGGGAATTTCTCCAACATAGGTGTGTCCGGTCCACGGCGTCATCCTTACTTGTGGGATATTCTCTTCCCCAACAGGAAATGGCAAAGAGCCCAGCAAAGCTGGTCACATGATCCCTCCTAGGCTCCGCCTACCCCAGTCATTCTCTTTGCCGTTGTACAGGCAACATCTCCACGGAGATGGCTTAGAGTTTTTTAGTGTTTAACTGTAGTTTTTCATTATTCAATCAAGAGTTTGTTATTTTCAAATAGTGCTGGTATGTACTATTTACTCAGAAACAGAAAAGAGATGAAGAGTTCTGTTTGTATGAGGAAAATGATTTTAGCAACCGTAACTAAAATCCATGGCTGTTCCACACAGGACTGTTGAGAGCAATTAACTTCAGTTGGGGGAACAGTGTGCAGTCTCTTGCTGCTTGAGGTATGACACATTCTAACAAGACGATGTAATGCTGGAAGCTGTCATTTTCCCTATGGGATCCGGTAAGCCATGTTTATTACGATCGTAAATAAGGGCTTCACAAGGGCTTATTTAGACTGTAGACTTTTTTGGGCTAAATCGATTCATTATTAACACATATTTAGCCTTGAGGAATCATTTTATTTGGGTAATTTGATATAATAATATCGGCAGGCACTGTATTTGACACCTTATTTCTTAGGGGCTTTCCCAAAGCATAAGCAGAGTCTCATTTTCGCGCCGGTGTGGCGCACTTGTTTTTTGAGAGGCATGGCATGCAGTCGCATGTGAGAGGAGCTCTGATACTTAGAAAAGACTTCTGAAGGCGTCATTTGGTATCGTATTCCCCTTTGGGTTTGGTTGGGTCTCAGCAAAGCAGATACCAGGGACTGTAAAGGGGTTAAAGCTTAAAACGGCTCCGGTTCCGTTATTTTAAGGGTTAAAGCTTCCAAATTTGGTGTGCAATATTTTTAAGGACGCCACTTTGCAATTGGCTAGGTTAGCGGCTAAGAATTCTGGGTTTGCTATTGTGGCGCGCAGAGCGCTTTGGTTGAAATCTTGGTCGGCTGATGCGTCTTCCAAGAACAAGCTACTAAACATTCCTTTCAAGGGGAAAACGCTGTTTGGTCCCGACTTGAAAGAGATTATCTCTGATATCACTGGGGGTAAGGGCCACGCCCTTCCTCAGGATCGGCCTTTCAAGGCAAAAAATAGACCTAATTTTCGTCCCTTTCGTAAAAACGGACCAGCCCAAGGTGCTACGTCCTCTAAGCAAGAGGGTAATACTTCTCAGGCCAAGCCAGCTTGGAGACCAATGCAAGGCTGGTACAAGGGAAAGCAGGCCAAGAAACCTGCCACTGCTACCAAGTCAGCATGAAATATTGGCCCCCGATCCGGGACCGGATCTGGTGGGGGGCAGACTCTCTCTCTTCGCTCAGGCTTGGGCAAGAGATGTTCTGGATCCTTGGGCGCTAGAAATAGTCTCCCAGGGTTATCTTCTGGAATTCAAGGGACTTCCCCCAAGGGGGAGGTTCCACAGGTCTCAGTTGTCTTCAGACCACATAAAAAGACAGGCGTTCTTACATTGTGTAGAAGACCTGTTAAAAATGGGAGTGATTCATCCTGTTCCATTAAGAGAACAAGGGATGGGGTTCTACTCCAATCTGTTCATAGTTCCCAAAAAAGAGGGAACGTTCAGACCAATCTTAGATCTCAAGATCTTAAACAAATTTCTCTTGGGAACAATTATAGACTCCTCAGAAATGAGGATTTTTCTAACAGAGGCCAGAAAAACAAAACTTCTGGACTCTTGTCGGATACTTCATTCTGTTCCTCTTCCTTCCGTAGCTCAGTGCATGGAAGTGATCGGGTTGATGGTAGCGGCAATGGACATAGTTCCTTTTGCGCGCATTCATCTAAGACCATTACAACTGTGCATGCTCAGTCAGTGGTATGGGGACTATACAGACTTGTCTCCAAAGATACAAGTAAATCAGAGGACCAGAGACTCACTCCGTTGGTGGCTGTCCCTGGACAACCTGTCACAAGGGATGACATTCCGCAGACCAGAGTGGGTCATTGTCACGACCGACGCCAGTCTGATGGGCTGGGGCGCGGTCTGGGGATCCCTGAAAGCTCAGGGTCTTTGGTCTCGGGAAGAATCTCTTCTACCGATAAATATTCTGGAACTGAGAGCGATATTCAATGCTCTCAAGGCTTGGCCTCAGCTAGCGAGGACCAAGTTCATACGGTTTCAATCAGACAACATGACGACTGTTGCGTACATCAACCATCAGGGGGGAACAAGGAGTTCCCTAGCGATGGAAGAAGTGACCAAGATTGTTCTATGGGCGGAGTCTCACTCCTGCCACCTGTCTGCTATCCACATCCCGGGAGTGGAAAATTGGGAAGCGGATTTTCTGAGTCGTCAGACATTGCATCCGGGGGAGTGGGAACTCCATCCGGAAGTCTTTGCCCAAGTCACTCAGCTGTGGGGCATTCCAGACATGGATCTAATGGCCTCTCGTCAGAACTTCAAAGTTCCCTGTTACGGGTCCAGATCCAGGGATCCCAAGGCGGCTCTAGTGGATGCACTAGTAGCACCTTGGACCTTCAAACTAGCTTATGTGTTCCCGCCGTTTCCTCTCATCCCCAGGCTGGTAGCCAGGATCAATCAGGAGAGGGCGTCGGTGATATTGATAGCTCCTGCGTGGCCACGCAGGACTTGGTATGCAGATCTGGTGAATATGTCATCGGCTCCACCTTGGAAGCTACCTTTGAGACGAGACCTTCTTGTTCAGGGTCCGTTCGAACATCCGAATCTGGTTTCACTCCAGCTGACTGCCTGGAGATTGAACGCTTGATTTTATCGAAGCGAGGTTTCTCAGATTCTGTTATCGATACTCTTGTTCAGGCCAGAAAGCCTGTAACTAGAAAGATTTACCACAAAATTTGGAAAAAATATATCTGTGGGTGTGAATCTAAAGGATTCCCTTGGGACAAGGTTAAGATTCCTAGGATTCTATCCTTCCTTCAAGAAGGATTGGAAAAAGGATTATCGGCAAGTTCCCTGAAGGGACAGATTTCTGCCTTGTCGGTGTTACTTCACAAAAGGCTGGCAGCTGTGCCAGACGTTCAAGCCTTTGTTCAGGCTCTGGTTAGGATTAAGCCTGTTTACAAACCCTTGACTCCTCCTTGGAGTCTCAATTTAGTTCTTTCAGTTCTTCAGGGGGTTCCGTTTGAACCCTTACATTCCGTTGATATTAAGTTATTATCTTGGAAAGTTTTGTTTTTAGTTGCAATTTCTTCTGCTAGAAGAGTTTCAGAATTATCTGCTCTGCAGTGTTCCCCTCCTTATCTGGTGTTCCATGCAGATAAGGTGGTTTTACGTACTAAACCTGGTTTTCTTCCAAAAGTTGTTTCTAACAAAAACATTAACCAGGAGATTATCGTACCTTCTCTGTGTCCGAAACCAGTTTCAAAGAAGGAACGTTTGTTGCACAATTTGGATGTCGTTCGCGCTCTAAAATTCTATTTAGATGCTACGAAGGATTTTAGACAAACATCTTCCTTGTTTGTTGTTTACTCAGGTAAAAGGAGAGGTCAAAAAGCTACTTCTACCTCTCTCTCTTTTTGGATTAAAAGCATCATCAGATTGGCTTACGAGACTGCCGGACGGCAGCCTCCCGAAAGAATCACAGCTCATTCCACTAGGGCTGTGGCTTCCACATGGGCCTTCAAGAACGAGGCTTCTGTTGATCAGATATGTAGGGCAGCGACTTGGTCTTCACTGCACACTTTTACCAAATTTTACAAGTTTGATACTTTTGCTTCTTCTGAGGCTATTTTTGGGAGAAAGGTTTTGCAAGCCGTGGTGCCTTCCATTTAGGTGACCTGATTTGCTCCCTCCCTTCATCCGTGTCCTAAAGCTTTGGTATTGGTTCCCACAAGTAAGGATGACGCCGTGGACCGGACACACCTATGTTGGAGAAAACAGAATTTATGTTTACCTGATAAATTTCTTTCTCCAACGGTGTGTCCGGTCCACGGCCCGCCCTGGTTTTTTTTAATCAGGTCTGATAATTTATTTTCTTTAAACTACAGTCACCACGGTACCATATGGTTTCTCCTATGCAAATATTCCTCCTTAACGTCGGTCGAATGACTGGGGTAGGCGGAGCCTAGGAGGGATCATGTGACCAGCTTTGCTGGGCTCTTTGCCATTTCCTGTTGGGGAAGAGAATATCCCACAAGTAAGGATGACGCCGTGGACCGGACACACCGTTGGAGAAAGAAATTTATCAGGTAAACATAAATTCTGTTTTTTGCTCAGTCCAAGGCGGTCTGGAGACAATTGGACCTGGAACAAAGATAAGCAGGCCAAGGAGCCTGCTGCTGCCTCTAAGGCAGCATGAAGGAACGGACCCCTATCCGGTAACGGATCCTATAGGGGGCAGACTTTCATTCTTCGCCCGGGCGTGGGCAAGAGATGCCCAGGATCCCTAGGCATTGGAATTTATATCCCAGAGATATTTTCTGGATTTCAAAGATTCCCCCCCCCAAAAAAGAGGGGAGATTTCGCCTTTCACAATTATCTGCAAACCAGATAAAGAAGGAGGCATTCTTACATTGTGTACGAGATCCATCCAGTTCCAAGAGAGGAACAGGGACAGAGTTTTTACTCAAATCTGTTTGTGGTTCCCAAGGTGAGGGAACCTTCAGACTTATTTTGGATCTAAAGATCTTAAACAAATTCCTCAGAATTCCGTCATTTAAGATGGAAAATATTCGTACCATCTTAACTATGATCCAGGAGAGTCAATAGAGGACTACAATGGATTTGAAGGATGCTTATCCTCACATTGTGATGCATAAAGATCACCTTCGTTTTTCAGGTTTGCCTTTCTAGACCGGCATTACCAGTTTGTAGCTCTTTCCTTTGGAATATCTACAGCCCCAAGAATCTTTATGGAGGTTCTGGGGTCGCTTTGGCGGTCCTTAGGCCGCGGGGCATAGAAGTGGCCCCTTAGTTAGACGACATCCTGATACAGGCGTCAAACATCCAAATTGCCAAGTCTCATACGGACGTAGTACTGGCATTTCTGAGATCACATGGGCGGAAAGTGAACAAGGAAAGAGTTCTCTATCCCCAATCTCAAGGGTTTCCCTCCTAGGGACTCTGATAGATTCTGTAGAAATGAAAATTTACCTGACGGAGTCCAGGTTGTCAAAGTTTCTAAATTTCTGCCGTGTTTTTCATCCCATCCGCGCCCTTCGGTGGCTCAGTACATGAATGAAATCGGCTTAATAGGTAGCGGCAAGGGACATAGTACCGTTTGCGCGTCTACATTTCAGACCGCTGCAACTATGCATGCTCAGTCAGAGGAACGGGGATTACACAGATTTGTCCCCCTGTTGAACCTGGACCAAGAGACCAGAGATTCTCTTCTCTGGTGGCTATGTCGGGTCCATCTGTCCAAGGGTATGACCTTCCGCAGGTCAGATGGGACAATTGTTACAATGGATGCCAGCCTTTTAGGTTGGGATTCAGTCTGGAACTCCCTGAAGGCTCAGGGATAGTGGACTTAGGAGGAGACCCTCCTTCTAATAAATATTCTGGGAGTGATATTCCATGCTCTTCAGACTTGTCCTCAGTTAGCAACTCTGAGGTACATCATACTCAGTCGGACAATATACACGACTGTGGCTTACATCAGCCATCAAGGGGGAACAGAAGTTCCCTAGTGATGTTAGAAGTCTTACAATAATTCACTGGACAGAGACTCACTCTTGTCTATCAGCTATCCATATCCCAGGTGTTGAGAACTGGGAGGTGGATTTTCTAAGTCGTCAGACTTTTCTTCCGGGGGAGTGGGATTTCCTTCGGAGGTCAAGACCAAGCAGGAGAGGGCTTTGGTGTTTTTGACAGCGCCTGCGTAGCCACGCAGGACCTGGTATGCAGATCTGGTGGACATGTCATCCTTCCATCACGGTCTCTGCTTCTGAGACAGGTCCCTCTACCTCAGGGTCCTTTCAACCATCTAAATAGAAACAATCTGAGATGGACTGCCTGGAGACTGAACGCTTGATGTTATCAAAGCATGGCTTCTCCGAGTCAGTCATTGATACCTTAATACAGACATGAAAGCCTGTCTCTAGGAAAATTGAACATAAATATGGTGTAAATATCTGATTGTTATGAATCCAAGGGTTACTCATGGAGTAAAGCCTGGGTTCCCAGGATATTATCTTTTCTCCAAGATGTTTTTGAGAAAAGGGTTGTCGGCTAATTCCTTAAAAGGGACAGATTTTTACTCTGTCTATTTTTTTTGCACCAGCGTCTGGCAGGTATTCTAGACGTTCAGGCATTTGGTCAGGCTTTGGTTAGATCCAAGCCTGTATTTAAAACTGTTGCTCCACCATGGAGCTTAAATCTGGTTCTTAAGGCTCTTCAAGAAGTTCCGTTTGAACCTTTTTTGTTCCATAGATATCAATCTTTATCTTGGAAAGTTCCTTTTATCTGTGTTATCTGTGTTACAATGTGATTCTCCTTATCTGGTCCTTCGTACGGATAAGGTAGTCCTGCGTACCAACTTGGGTTTTTTCCTAAGGTGGTATCTAACAAGAACATCACTCAAGAGATAGTTGTTCCATGCTTGTATCCTAATCCTTCCTCAAAGAAGGAACGTCTATTACACAATATTGGACGTGGTTTGTGCTTTAAAGTTTTACTTACAAGCTACTACAGTTTTCATCAAACGTTCACCTTGTTTGTTGTCTATTCTGGACAGAGGAGAGGTCAAAAGACTTCAGCAGCCTCTCTGTCTTTTTGGTTAAAAAGCATAATTCATTTAGCTTATGAGACTGCTGGACAGCAGCCTCCTGAAGGGATTGCGGCTCATTCTACTAGAGCTGTGGTTTTCACTTGGGCCTTTTTTAAATGTGGCTTCTGTTGAACAGATTTACAAGACGGAGTCTTGGTCTGCGCTTCATACTTTTTCAAATTTAACAAATTTGATACCTTGCTTCTTCGGAGGCTATTTTTGGGAGAAAGGGTTTTTTCACAGGCAGTGGTAACTTCCGTTTAAGTACCTGCCTTGTCCCTCCCATCATCCGTGTACTTTAGCTTTGGGATTGGTATTCCATAAGTAATGGATGATCCGTGGACTGGATACACTTAACAAGAGAAAACATAATTTATGCTTACCTGATAAATTTATTTCTCTTGTAGTGTATCCAGTCCACGGCCCGCCCTATCACTTTAAAGGGACATTATACACTCATTTTTTCTTTGCATAAATGTTTTGTAGATTATCTATTTATATAGCCCATAAAAGTTGTTTTTTTAAATTAATGTATAGTTTTGCTTATTTTTAAATAACATTGCTCTGATTTTCAGACTCCTAACCAAGCCCCAAAGTTTTATGTGAATACGCTCGACTACCTACTCCAGCTTGCTCCTGTTTGTGTAAAGGGTCTTTTCATATGCAAAAGAAGGGGGAGGGGGGGCAGTGTCTTATTTGCCACTTGCAGTGGGCTTTCCAGCTACCTTTTCAACAGAGCCAAACTGACAGCTTCTAAGTAAGTTTTTAAACAGTTTTATACTGGATTTTTATATCAGTATCTGTGCATATTATTCTTTATAGTAGTGTCTATTACATGCAGTTATATGAAAATGAGTGTATACTGTCCCTTTAAGGCAGGTTATTTTTTCATTTGAACTACAGTCACCACTGCACCCTATGGTTTTTCCTTTCTCTGCATGTTTTCGGTCGAATGACTGAATATGGCAGTTAGGGGAGGAGCTATATAGCAGCTTTGCTGTGGGTGGACTCTTGCAACTTCCTGTTGGGAAGGAGAATATATTCCATAAGTAATGGATGATCCGTGGACTGGATACACTACAAGAGAAATAAATTTATCAGGTAAGCATAAATTATGTTTTAAGTTAGGTGGGGTTAGGGTCACGTAGGTTTAGGGGTTAATAACTTTATTATAGTGGCGGCGACGTTGGGGCGGCAGATTAGGGGTTAATAAATGTAGTTAGGTTGCGGCGACATTGGGGGCGGCAGTTTAGGGGTTAATAAATATAATGTAGGTGTCAGCGATGTTAGGGGCAGCAGATTAGGGGTTCATAGGTATAATGTAGGTGGTGGCGGTGTCCGGAGCGGCAGATTAGGGGTTAATAATATAATGCAGGTGTCGGGGGCAGCAGATTAGGGGTTAATAAGTGTAAGATTAGGGGTTTTTAGACTCGGGGTTCATGTTAGGGTGTTAGGTGTAGACATAAATTTACTTTCCCCATAGGAATCCATGGGGCTGCGTTAGGAGCTGAACGCTGCTTTTTTGCAGGTGTTAGGTTTTTTTCAGCCGGCTCTGCCCCATTGATTTCTATGGGGAAATTGTGCACGAGCACGTTTAGCCAGCTCACCGCTACCGTAAGCAGTGCTGTTATTACAGTGAGATGTGGAGCTAAATTTTGCTCTCCGCTCACTTTTCTGCGGCTAACGCCGGGTTTCAGAAAACTCGTAATACCAGCATTGTTTGTAGGTGAGAGGTGAGCGGTGAGCATAAACTGCTCGTTAGCACCGCACGTAATCTACCCGCTAATTTTTTTTTTTAATGATTCAGATAGAGCATTTAATTTTAAGCAACTTTCTAATTTACTCGAATTATCAATTTTTCTTTGTTCTCTTTGTATCTTTATTATTAAAAGCAGGAATGTAAGCTTAGGAGCCAGCCCATTTTTTTTGTTCAGCTCCCTGAGTAGCCCTTGCTGATTGGTGGCTACATTAAGCCACCAATCAACAAGCGCCACCCAGGATCTGAACCAAAAATGGGCTGTCTCGTAAGCTTACATTCCTGCGCTTCAAATAAAGATGCCAAGAGAACGAAAAAAAAATGATAATAGTAGTAAATCAGAAAGTTGCTTAAAATTGCATTCTCTATCTGAATCATGAAAGAACAAAATGTGTGTTTCATATCCCTTTAAACAACTTTCCAATTTACTTTTATCATCAGTTGTGCTTTCTTCTCTTGATATTCTTTGTTGAAAGCTAAACCTAGGAAGGCTCATATGCTGATTTCTAAGCCCTTGAAGGTCGCCTCTTATCTCAGTACATTTTGACAGTTTTGTACAGTTAGACAATGCTAGTTCATGTGTACTGTGCAGATAAAATTGTGCTCACGCATGTGAAGTTATTTATGAGTCAGCACTGATTGGCTAAAAAGGCCAGTCTGTAAAAAGAACTGAGATAAGGTGCAACCTGCAGAGTCTTAGATGCAAGGTAATCACAGTCGTAAAAAGTATATTGATATAACCATGATGGCTGTGCATAACTGGGGAATGGGTAATAAAGGGATTATCTATTTTTTTTCAAACCATAGCAATTTTCAAGCAGACTTTCCCTTTAAGTGTAAGGACATTTTAGGAGCCAGGGTTGAGGGTAATAGTTGTATTCATGTTTTCTGGAGTTTCACATTTTGTTAAATATCTTATAAATATGTTTTCAATGTAATTTATTCCTATTTAAAATGTACTTATTCTTTTTAAGGGTATTACACATGTGTGGAAGTCATATTCACCCTGAGGAGGCAAGTAGGATTTTATATGATGGGTGTTTATGCCCCTACATTGCTCATAGTTGTCCTTTCCTGGCTGTCCTTTTGGATCAACCCTGATGCAAGTGCTGCTAGAGTACCGCTAGGTAATGTATAATATCAGTTAGTTTCTTGCTCAAGTAGACTCTGCAGCAGTTGCAAGCTCTGGAACCTAAATCATTGTGAAATAATTGTCATTGACACATTTGCCGCATCCGTTTCTCATTATTACATTTTTTGTTTTATCATTAGCTCTTTACTACATCATGGTAAGCAGAATGTAAGACCTTTCTCTTCATGTCATGTCACTTGCACAAGCAATCAGATGTGGTTACAACAACCTACTCTTGTGAATGTATATCACTAATTAAGTTCTTATTAGTTTAACTCACTCATTGCTGTTCACGTGGTCATATTCTCTTAATTTCAACTGAACATTTCTGGATACAGGTGGTAGCAACTCATTAGTGAAGTAATATGCAAATCAATATTTTTATAAGATTAATTCAGAAGATGGGTATCAATGATGGGCTTCCGGGGCCCTTGCTCAAGTAATTACATATGTAGGATTTTATATGATGGGTGTTTATGCCCCTACATTGCTCATTGTTGTCCTTTCCTGGCTGTCCTTTTGGATCAACCCTGATGCAAGTGCTGCTAGAGTACCGCTAGGTAATGTATAATATCAGTTCGTTTCTTGCTCAAGTAGACTCTGCAGCAGTTGCAAGCTCTGGAACCTAAATCATTGTGAAATAATTGTCATTGACACATTTGCCGCATCCGTTTCTCATTATTACATTTTTTGTTTTAACGTTTAAGAAAGAAAAATTTGATGTGAATGCATATCACTAATTAAGTTCTTATGAGTTTAACTCACTCATTGCTGTCCATGTGGTCATATTCTCTTAATTTCAACTGAACATTTCTGGATACAGGTGGTAGCAACTCATTAGTGAAGTTATATGCAAATCGATATTTTTATAAGATTAATTCAGAAGATGGGTATCAATGATGGGCTTCCGGGGCCCTTACTCAAGTAATTACATATGTAATGAAGAAGATATTAAATACTGCATCATTGAAATCAATTTAAGCAATGTTGCTATTACTGGGGTATCTTGTATTTACCATAGCTTTGGAACATACAGATTTGTCCCTATACTAAGATTATGAGGGGCTAGTTAATATTAGAGAGCGACAAGACTTCACACCTGGTATATGGGATTGCTGATCAATATGCTGTCCCAGCAGGCATCCATTTGACCCACATTTTCTTTGGGCCTCATCTCTTGTATATTATAAGGATACATCTATTAAATCTTTTAAACAAGTTTTTCTGATCTTGTAAACATTCAGGTAAGTATGCAGTATATACATGTTAATATACTGTATATATAAAATGTAATACAAACAGGAATTAGAGAGCAGATCCAGTTAATTCAAGTGCTGCAGTGAATGGCAATGTAAGGCATGTTTAAACTATACAGAGAAAGAGCATGCAATTTTAAACAACTTTCCAATTTACTTCTGCTATCAGATTGGTTTTGCTCTCTTTGTATTCTTTGGGAATCTAGGAGGTCTCATAAGACTTCAGGAGCGTCCATGTGTCTTTGTTGCAAACACTGCTGCCATAGAGTAATAATATATGTAACAATGCACTGTTGCTATAGATTACTAAATACCCATGTGTACTATGAGCCTTCATTGGTCTACTCTTCTGCAAAGGATACTTAGAGAATGAAGCATATTTGATAATACAGGTAAACTGGAAAGTTGTTTGCATAGTTGGAATCAGAATCATGTGAGCTTTTTTTTACTTTATTTTCCCTTTTATTTTCTTGGTAGCTCCATAGTCTACCCTTTTCTCCTGGAATGCGCTTATCTGTCCTTTCTATATGGCACAATAATCAGAAAACTATAGGTTCATTTAATTATCCTTGTAATTTATGGATCCTAATGTTTGCTGTTTCATAGTTCAATTTTCAGTTGTTCCCTCTCGTCAAGAATCAGGTTCACAGGGTATTTCAGTGACCTTTAGTTTGAATTATATCCTGGTAAAACCATCCTTAGGATAGTTTCCATTATTTCAGACCCCCACAGTTATTATTCAGGTATTTCAGAGTTTTGGTTGGCAGGCCCATCTTTCTTAGAGGAACAATTTACTGTAATAATGTTCCCCTTTCATTTGTTGCCAATGATCCATTTTACCATCTGTCACGGATACCAGACAGCTAAGGCTACCCCCCACCCCTGTTGTTTCTCAGTGCTTTTGGGATCCTCAGAGCAACCACAATCTCTGGAAGCTTTTGTTTGCATGGTTTTGTGTTCCAAACTTGTTTAGAGAAGAGCTGGTCTATGACCTGGAAAACCCTCCTAGGCTGGCTGGGCTCCTGGAACTCCCAGTCAGCCGCCTCACAACGGACACCCGCCTAACTCCTCTCAGGCTGTCCGGGCTCCTGGAACTCCCGCTAACTTTACACCTGGTCAATCCAACAAACATGTGCCCCAGAGCTCCGCTCTTTTGGGGATTAGTAGCCCCTAGGGAGGACAAGAGGTGGGAGAATTACCGGAGGGGAGCTGCTTTGGGGACCGGGTTTTGGACACCCCTACCCCCATAACTTCAACAGGCTGTATCTCCAGTCCCCAATAACGAATCATGCCGCTTTTTGGACTGCGGCATCTGGGGATTGAGAGCTTTCAAATGACACCCTGGAAGTGCCGCCACTCCCCCGGGATCACCCCAAAACCGTCACCACTGTGTCCTGGGATTCTGTGGGACTATGAATGCTATGGAGGTGCCGGTCAGTCTGTAGGGGCAGGAATGGGGGGAAAACTGTGGCATTGTCTCCCTGTTTTATCAAGATGTGTTTGTGTATAAAAGATGTGTGTTTGTCCCAATAAACTCAGTTCTATTTTCACCTGAATGCTAGTCTGTCTAGTTCTTTGGGTGGGCTCCTGCTAGAATCACTTTCCTGGGCTACATAGCAGTCTGTTCCAGGCAGAGGAAGGGCACTCTGGCAGAGCTACCTAGTCTGGGTAGCTGGAGTGTGCCACAGGGTGGGACCCTGAGTACTGGTGCTGTCGGGCATCAGGGGTGGTTACAGGCTGTGGTCACTTGCCAGCTACATAGTGGAGGACGGCTATTGGGCCCTCCAATGGCTCGCTATGCAAGGGCAGCCATGGCTGGAGGAAGGCTCCCCCACAGAGGGCTTTGGCTTCAGCAGCCCTGGATTGCTGTTTACAAAAAGAACAGAAGACCCACAGGTTGGGAGCGAGACAGACCAGGGTCTGGAGGATATCTCTGGGCTCCAAGAGGAACTGCTGGATCTCTTGGAGGAATCCTGGCTCCAAGATCTGGATTTTATAATTGATCAGGAAGAGGCACTGATCAAGGAATACAAGAGGCTGCTAGATCTTGTTAAGCAGCGTGCCAAGGGCATACAGATCTGGGGTGCATCCCTCTGGGATTCATGGAGCTCAACCATGGAGGAGTGGCAACAAAGATAAAGGGAACCAGGGCTGCTGGATCCTGATCAGCAGTCTGGCTCTGAGCTTATAGACTTGTACAAGGGAGCCACCCCAGCAGAAGCGCTGACAACAGGACAGAGAGCCGCTGTCCTCTGCCCAGCACCTGTAACAGCTCCAGGAAACCAGGGAGCAGAGCCAGTCGTCCTCCCTCCCCATAAACAGAACCCCTTCCTGGGAGAGGAGACAGTCGGTCTCTCTCCCCAGTGGCAGAGCCATCCCCTGGGAGTGGAGGTAGTCATTCTCCCTCCCTGTAAACCGAACCCCTTCCTGGGAGAGGAGACAGTCGGTCTCTCTCCCCAGCGGCAGTGCCGGGAGAGGAGACAGTCAGTCTCTCTCCCCAGCGGCAGAGTCAGGAGCTGGGAGAGGAGACAGTCGGTCTCTCTCCCCAGCTGCAGAGTCAGGAGCCGGGGGAGGAGACAGTCAGTCTCTCTCCCCAGCGGCAGAGCCATCCCCTGGGAGCGGAGGTAGTCGTCCTCCCTCCCCATAAACAGAACCCCTTTCTGGGAGAGGAGACAGTCAGTCTCTCTCCCCTGTGGCAGAGCCAGGAGCCGGGAGAGGAGACAGTGGGTCTCTCTCCCCAGCGGCAGAGCCAGGAGAGGAGACAGTCAGTCTCTCTCCCCAGTGGCAGAGCCAGGAGCCGGGGGAGGAGACAGTCAGTCTCTCTCCCCAGCTGCAGAGCCATCCCCTGGGAGCGGAGGTAGTCGTCCTCCCTCCCCGGAAACAGAACCCCTTTCTGGGAGAGGAGAGAGTCGGTCTCTCTCCCCAGGGGCAGATCCATCCTTCGGGAGCAGAGGTAGTCGTCCTCCCTCCCCTTACAGAGACGCCCTTGCAGGGAGAGACTGGTATCGATATCTCTCCCCAGCGGCCGAATCCCTTTCTGGGAGAGGAGACAGTTGGTCTCTCTCCCCAGCGGCAGCACAGTTTCCCATGGAGCGGAGATAGCAGAGCTCCCTCCCCAGTGGTAGATCTCCTCGGGAGAAGAGACACCAATGGTCTCTCCCCTCAGTAGCTTGGCAGGGTCTCTACCCTTTTCTTGTCCCAGAGTATTTCTCACCGGGGGCAGGCGTGGCATTAGGCAAGGAGGAGAAAAGCTTATACAGTTGGTGCCACATGTTTTGGCACCCAAGCTTTGCCTGCTCCACCAAGAAGCAACCTCCCCCTCTGGTCTGGGGTGGGTCTGCCGGTACTAAACAGAGTGTCACGGAGAGAGGCAGTGTGGCCCTGGAACTTGAGGACCCTGGAACTTGTTGGATAGCAATTGTTTGGGAGCCGACCTTGGCATACTTGTTTGGGACTTTGCCTTATGTGACTAATCCTGCGCCCAGGGCGCAGGGTATAAACGCCGGCCAGAACCCCCCAGGATGCCCCAAGCTCTGGAGAGATGGGAACACCTCTCCCAGCACCCGAGAAGTTGAGGGCCACCGTCGGACAGCCCCAGGCCGACCCGTTAAATGTCTAGCTGGGTCTGCCGAACTTTAGGGGGGACATGCCACTCCAATACAACCTCACCCCTGTTGTTTCTCAGTGGTTTTGGGCTCCTCAGAGCAACCACAATCTATGGAAGCTTTTGTTTGCATGGTTTTGTGTTCCAAACTTGTTTAGAGAAGAGCTGGTCTATGACCTGGAAAATCCTCCTAGGCTGGCTGGGCTCCTGGAACTCCCGGTCAGCCGCCTCACAATGGACACCCGCCTAACTCCTCTCAGGCTGTCTGGGCTCCTGGAACTCCCAATTGGCCACAGGACAGCAGGACACCCGCTAACTTTACCCCTGGTCGCTCCAGCAACCATGTGCCCCAGAGCTCCGATCTTTTGGGGATTAGTAGCCCCTAGGGAGGACAAGAGGTGGGGGAATTACCAGAGGGGAGCTGCTTTGGGAACCAGGGGTTTTGGACACCCCTACCCCCATAACTTCAACGGCCTGTATCGCCGGTCCCCAATAACGAATCGTGTCGCTTTTTGGACTGCGGCATCTGGGGAGCTTTCAAATGACACCCTGGAAGTGCCGCCGCTCCCCCGGGATCACCCCAAAACCGTCACCACTGTGTCCTGGGATTCTGTGGGACTATGGTTGCTATGGAGGCGCCAGTCAATCTGTAGGGGCGGGAATGGGGGGGAAACTGTGGCATTGTCTCCCTGTTTTATCAAGATGTGTGTGTGTCTAAAAGATGTGTGTTTGTCCCAATAAACTCAGTTCTATTTTCACCTAGTTATTTGGGTGGGCTCCTGCTATAATCACATTCCTGGGCTACATAGCAGCCTGTTCCAGGCAGAGGAAGGACACTCTGGCAGAGCTACCTATTCTGGGTAGCTGGAGTCTGCCACAGGGTGGGACCCTGAGTACTGGTGCTGTCGGGCATCAGGGGTGGCTACAGGCTGTGGTTACTTGCCAGCTACATAGCTGCAGTCGGCAGGGAGGAAGCAGGACCCCTTTGGCGGAGCTTCCCAATCGATGTAGCCGGGTTATCCGTCACACCATCTGGAGTGTAATAAGTTGATTACTTATAGCCCCTTTACCTTTATTTTGTATTTGAAATGCTTCTTTTGCCTATTTACGCCAGCATTTATATTGAAAATTAAATTACAGCTGTGTTGGTTATAGGAAAGCTATGCAAACAAGAACCCACATAATAAATACCAGTGGGGGTTGGAGAGAGGTACTACAATGGTGATTTTAATTGATTTAAGTATTGGTCTTTTGCATATACAGACAGATAAGTAGGTCTTTATGTATATAGAGAAGGTTTATATAAAATTCACAGGGTATTTGTTATCAATTCATAAAACATATAATAACAAAAGTAAAAACTCTGCTGCGGACAAAGTAAGAAAGTAAAAACAGTGCTAAAAAAATGATTATTATTGAAGTGGAACAAACCAAATGATTGTTGCTGTGTTTAGCTGTATACAATGTATCTGATCTCCTATGCAGGATGAAGCAATTTGAAATTGCCAAAAATATATAACAAGCGATCAGTACCTTAGTGTTGATCCGGAGTTCTGGATATTTGTAATCCTCCTTGATATTTGTTATCCTCCTTACGGGTGCAACACAAACTTTAGAACTCCCAAAGGTGGACACGAGAAGTAAGCCACAGAGCTCCCCTCCTGGAGTTCCATTTGAACATAAACCACTCCCACAGAGTACGGTGTCTCTCACAGACACTTCTTTGGATTAACCATAGCAGCAACGCGTTTCATCTCACAAAGAGCCTTTTTCAAGCTAATGGCAATTCTAATCCATCTGCCTCTATTTATACTTCTTTTTTACATTTATAGTGACAGGTCATTATTTATGCTGACAAGTTATTTTATACGATACAAATGCATCCTTGTTGCTTAGCCAACCACGTGATATATAATACAAACGTGAAACACTTCATATATATCATAAAAACAGTTCAGTGACTATACAAAAAATAGTTATTTCTCCAACATTGGTGTGTCCGGTCCACGGCGTCATCCTTACTTGTGGGATATTCTCTTCCCCAACAGGAAATGGCAAAGAGTCCCAGCAAAGCTGGTCACATGATCCCTCCTAGGCTCCGCCCACCCCAGTCATTCTCTTTGCCGTTGCACAGGCAACATCTCCACGGAGATGGTTAAGAGTTTTTTGGTGTTTAAATGTAGTTTTATTCTTCTATCAAGTGTTTGTTATTTTAAAATAGTGCTGGTATGTACTATTTACTCTGAAACAGAAAAGGATGAAGATTTCTGTTTGTAAGAGGAAGATGATTTTAGCAGACAGTAACTAAAATCGATTGCTGTTTCCACACAGGACTGTTGAGATGAAGTAACTTCAGTTGGGGGAAACAGTTAGCAGTCTTTTCTGCTTAAGGTATGACTAGCCATATTTCTAACAAGACCATGTAATGCTGGAAGGCTGTCATTTCCCCTCATGGGGACCGGTAAGCCATTTTCTTAGTTAAACATAAAAGAATAAAGGGCTTAAAAACTGGTAGACATTTTTCTGGGCTAAAACAATTGCTTTACTAGGCATATTATGCAGATTCTAACTAATTATTGGTATTATAATCTTGGGGAACGTTTAGAAAAACGGCAGGCACTGTGTTGGACACCTTTTTCAGATGGGGGCCTTTCTAGTTATAGACAGAGCCTCATTCTGGGACTGTATAGGGGTTAAATGTAAAAACGGCTCCGGTTCCGTTAATTTAAGGGTTAAAGCTCTGAAATTTGGTGTGCAATACTTTTAATGCTTTAAGACACTGTGGTGAAATTTTGGTGAATTTTGAACAATTCCTTCATACTTTTTCACATATTCAGTAATAAAGTGTTTTCAGTTTGAAATTTAAAGTGACAGTAACGGTTTTATTTTAAAACGTTTTTTGTGCTTTGTTGACATGTTTAAGCCTGTTTAACATGCCTATACCTTCAGATAAGCTATGTTCTATATGTATGAAAGCCAATGTGTCTCCCCATTTAAATTTATGTGATAATTGTGCCATAGTGTCCAAACAAAGTAAGGACAGTAATGCAACAGATAATGATATTGCCCAAGATGATTCCTCAAATGAGGGGAGTAAACATGATACTACATCATCCCCTACTGTGTCTTCACCAGTTATGCCCACACAGGAGGCCCCTAGTACATCTAGTGCGCCAATACTTATTACCATGCAACAATTAACGGCTGTAATGGATAACTCCATAGCAAATCTTTTATCCAAAATGCCTACTTATCAGAGAAAGCGCGATTGCTCTGTTTTAAACACTGAAGAGCAAGAGGACGCTGATGATAACTGTTCTGACATACCCTCACACCAATCTCAAGGGGCCATGAGGGAGGTTTTGTCTGATGGAGAAATTTCAGATTCAGGAAAAATTTCTCATCAAGCTGAACCTGATGTTGTGACATTTAAATTTAAATTAGAACATCTCCGCGCACTGCTTAAGGAGGTGTTATCTACTCTGGAAGATTGTGACAATTTGGTCATTCCAGAGAAATTATGTAAGATGGACAAGTTCCTAGAGGTTCCGGTGCCCCCCGACGCTTTTCCTATACCCAAGCGGGTGGCGGACATAGTAAATAAAGAGTGGGAAAGGCCCGGCATACCTTTTGTTCCCCCCCCTATATTTAAGAAATTATTTCCTATAGTCGACCCCAGAAAGGACTTATGGCAGACAGTCCCCAAGGTCGAGGGGGCGGTTTCTACTCTAAACAAACGCACTACTATTCCTATCGAAGATAGTTGTGCTTTCAAAGATCCTATGGATAAGAAATTAGAGGGTTTGCTTAAAAAGATTTTTGTACAGCAAGGTTACCTTCTACAACCAATTTCATGCATTGTTCCTGTCACTACGGCAGCGTGTTTCTGGTTCGAGGAACTAGAAAAATCGCTCAGTAAAGAATCTTCGTATGAGGAGGTTATGGACAGAGTTCAAGCACTTAAATTGGCTAACTCTTTTGTTTTAGATGCCGCTTTGCAATTAGCTAGATTAGCGGCGAAAAATTCAGGGTTTGCTGTCATGGCGCGCAGAGTGCTTTGGCTAAAGTCTTGGTCAGCGGATGTGTCTTCCAAGACAAAATTGCTTAACATTCCTTTCAAAGGTAAAACATTATTTGGACCTGATTTGAAAGAGATTATTTCAGACATCACTGGGGGAAAGGGCCACGCCCTCCCACAGGATAGGTCTTTTAAGGCTAATAATAAGCCTAATTTTCGTCCCTTTCGCAGAAACGGACCAGTCTCTAATTCTGTATCCTCTAAGCAAGAGGGTAATACTTCACAACCCAAACCAGCCTGGAAACCAATGCAAGGCTGGAACAACGGTAAGCAGGCCAAGAAGCCTACCACTGCTACCAAAACAGCATGAAGGGATAGCCCCCGATCCGGGACCGGATCTAGTGGGGGCAGACTTTCTCTCTTTGCTCAGGCTTGGGCAAGAGATGTTCAGGATCCTTGGGCGCTAGAAATAGTTTCTCAAGGTTATCTCCTGGAATTCAAGGAACTACCCCCAAGGGGAAGGTTCCACAGGTCTCAATTATCTTCAAACCAAATAAAGAGACAGGCATTCTTACATTGTGTAGAAGACCTGTTAAAGATTGGAGTGATACATCCAGTTCCAATAAGAGAACAAGGAATGGGATTTTATTCCAATCTGTTCATAGTTCCCAAAAAAGAGGGAACATTCAGACCAATTTTGGATCTAAAGATCCTAAACAAATTTCTCAGGGTACCATCGTTCAAAATGGAAACTATTCGAACGATCCTACCTACTATCCAGGAAAATCAATTTATGACTACCGTGGATTTAAAGGATGCGTACCTACATATTCCTATCCACAAGGAACATCATCAGTTCCTAAGGTTTGCTTTTCTGGACAAGCATTACCAGTTTGTGGCACTTCCATTTGGATTAGCCACTGCTCCAAGGATTTTCACAAAGGTACTAGGGTCCCTTCTAGCGGTTCTAAGACCAAGGGGCATTGCAGTAGTACCTTACTTGGATGAAATCCTGATTCAAGCGTCGTCCCTGTCAAAAGCAAAGGCTCATACGGACATCGTCCTAGCCTTTCTCAGATCTCACGGATGGAAGGTGAACAAAGAAAAAGGTTCTCTGTCCCCGTCAACAAGAGTTCCCTTCTTGGGAACAATAATAGATTCCTTAGAAATGAGGATTTTTCTGACAGAGGTCAGAAAATCAAAACTTCTAAGCTCTTGTCAAGTACTTCATTCTGTTCCTCGTCCTTCCATAGCGCAGTGCATGGAAGTAATAGGATTGATGGTTGCAACAATGGACATAGTTCCTTTTGCACGAATTCATCTAAGACCATTACAACTGTGCATGCTCAGACAGTGGAATGGGGATTATACAGACTTGTATCCGACGATTCAAGTAGATCAAAAGACCAGAGATTCACTCCGTTGGTGGCTGACCCTGGACAATCTGTCACAGGGAATGAGCTTCCGCAGACCAGAGTGGGTCATTGTCACGACCGACGCCAGCCTAGTGGGCTGGGGCGCGGTCTGGGAATCCCTGAAAGCTCAGGGTCTATGGTCTCGGGAAGAGTCTCTTCTCCCGATAAACATTCTGGAACTGAGAGCGATATTCAATGCTCTCAGAGCTTGGCCTCAACTAGCAAAGGCCAAATTCATAAGGTTTCAGTCAGACAACATGACGACCGTTGCATATATCAGTCATCAGGGGGGAACAAGGACTTCCCTGGCGATGAAAGAAGTGACCAAGATAATTCAATGGGCGGAGGATCACTCCTGCCACTTGTCTGCGATCCACATCCCAGGAGTGGAAAATTGGGAAGCGGATTTTCTGAGTCGTCAGACATTCCATCCGGGGGAGTGGGAACTCCATCCGGAAATCTTTGCCCAAATAACTCAATTATGGGGCATTCCAGACATGGATCTGATGGCGTCTCGTCAGAACTTCAAGGTTCCTTGCTACGGGTCAAGATCCAGGGATCCCAAGGCGACCCTAGTAGATGCACTAGTAGCACCTTGGACCTTCAACCTAGCTTATGTATTCCCACCGTTTCCTCTCATCCCCAGGCTGGTAGCCAGGATCAATCAGGAGAGGGCCTCAGTGATCTTGATAGCTCCTGCGTGGCCACGCAGGACTTGGTATGCAGACCTGGTGAATATGTCATCGGCTCCACCATGGAAGCTACCTTTGAGACAGGACCTTCTTGTTCAGGGTCCATTCGAACATCCGAATCTGGTTTCCCTCCAACTGACGGCATGGAGATTGAACGCTTGATTTTATCAAAGCGTGGGTTTTCAGATTCTGTAATAGATACACTGATTCAGGCTAGAAAGCCTGTAACTAGAAAAATTTACCATAAAATATGGAAAAATATATCTGTTGGTGTGAATCTAAAGGATTCCCATGGAACAAGATAAAAATTCCTAAGATTCTATCCTTTCTACAAGAAGGTTTGGAGAAAGGATTATCTGCAAGTTCTCTGAAGGGACAGATCTCTGCTTTATCTGTTTTACTTCACAAAAGACTGGCAGCTGTGCCAGATGTTCAAGCATTTGTTCAGGCTCTGGTTAGGATCAAGCCTGTTTACAGACCTTTGACTCCTCCCTGGAGTCTAAATCTAGTTCTTTCAGTTCTTCAAGGGGTTCCGTTTGAACCCTTACATTCCGTAGATATTAAGTTATTATCTTGGAAAGTTTTGTTTTTGGTTGCAATTTCTTCTGCTAGAAGAGTTTCAGAGTTATCTGCTCTGCAGTGTTCTCCGCCCTATCTGGTGTTCCATGCAGATAAGGTGGTTTTGCGTACTAAGCCTGGTTTTCTTCCGAAAGTTGTTTCCAACAAAAATATTAACCAGGAGATAGTTGTACCTTCTTTGTGTCCGAATCCAGTTTCAAAGAAGGAACGTTTGTTACACAATTTGGACGTAGTCCGTGCTCTAAAATTCTATTTAGAGGCTACTAAAGATTTCAGACAAACATCTTCCTTGTTTGTTGTTTATTCTGGTAAAAGGAGAGGTCAAAAAGCGACTTCTACCTCTCTTTCCTTTTGGCTTAAAAGCATTATCCGATTGGCTTATGAGACTGCCGGACGGCAGCCTCCTGAAAGAATCACAGCTCACTCCACTAGGGCTGTGGCTTCCACATGGGCCTTCAAGAACGAGGCTTCTGTTGACCAGATATGTAAGGCAGCGACTTGGTCTTCACTGCACACTTTTGCCAAATTTTACAAATTTGATACTTTTGCTTCTTCGGAGGCTATTTTTGGGAGAAAGGTTTTGCAAGCCGTGGTGCCTTCCATTTAGGTGACCTGATTTGCTCCCTCCCTTCATCCGTGTCCTAAAGCTTTGGTATTGGTTCCCACAAGTAAGGATGACGCCGTGGACCGGACACACCAATGTTGGAGAAAACAGAATTTATGCTTACCTGATAAATTATTTTCTCCAACGGTGTGTCCGGTCCACGGCCCGCCCTGGTTTTTTAATCAGGTCTGATGAATTATTTTCTCTAACTACAGTCACCACTGTATCATATGGTTTCTCCTATATATATTTCCTCCTGTCCGTCGGTCGAATGACTGGGGTGGGCGGAGCCTAGGAGGGATCATGTGACCAGCTTTGCTGGGACTCTTTGCCATTTCCTGTTGGGGAAGAGAATATCCCACAAGTAAGGATGACGCCGTGGACCGGACACACCGTTGGAGAAAGTAATTTATCAGGTAAGCATAAATTCTGTTTTTATCAGACATTTCATTCCAGCTAATTGCTATGTCTAATTTATACATTTCAGATATATATGTGTGTGTATATGCCGTCGGATATAATGTATTAAAAAAAGTTTTAGATACCTTGTATTCATTTAAGTGTGGGGAAACTTATTTTTTGTGGGGCTAGTCTCTTTTTTTTATCTAGCGCACTGGGTATATTTTTCTTTGTTTGTATACTTAATTTCCCTGCAAACTAACCCCATGTTAAAGGGTTGTATTTTTAATGAGCAATAACTGCTATTTTATTCACACAAATAAATCTAAAGGGGCAATTTCCTATATACTTAATATATTCTGCAGCTGGTATAACAAGTCACTGGAAGCACCTCAAGGGGAAAACAATTTTAGAGTCAAGCAGGTTGCATTTGGGTGTCATCTTGCATTGAAATCTTTTAGTAGTGTTTAGGTTTTAAAACTATACATGTATGGGTCTCCTAGTTCCACGTGACCTTAAACATCAATCTGAGGATTCATCTGTCTTATTATAGGAGGCTTTCCCTCAACTGGAAGATATTTCAGAGGAAAGTGTTTTCAAACTCAATGAAGGTGGTCTCATTAGGATGTCTCCTTTCTGGAAAAAAAAGGGAAATTGGGGTAGGTTTCTTGTTTTGACACAGTAGGGACCTTTTTTTATTCTCATCATGTAAGAATTCAGTGCTACAACAGCTATAAGCACCTTTTTTTTAATTCAGTCAGCAATGAGAGAAGTTTCTTGTATCTTCACTTTGTCAGAGATCATTTTCACATGGACGTTTTCAAGGAAGGAGTCATAATCCCAGAAACTCAGTTTTAATGTTTCAATCTGGGCAATAATTTCCTTATTCTGAGATCTGCTCTTTCTTTGAATAAAACTCATTGTTTTTTTTCCCAGTTCCAGATGGTTCACTTTATGACCAAGACATGAAAATGCTATTACTAACAGCTTGGTTACTGTTGGTTGCTGTTTCATTCATTTTGATTACTAAGGAGTTTTACTGGCAAGCTGAAATCCAACCTGTTGCAGGCCTTAAAACTTGGAAGAACTTAGGCATAGGCCTGTATTTATCAAGCTGTCTACTTACCTGCATTCAACGGCCCCAATACGGTCACCTAAGTTCACCGCCGCGGACCTGAATATGTTCGCCAAATTTATCAAGAAAGCTGTCAAAAAGCCGTGCACCAAGTACGGTGCGATGAGCAGCAGACTGTTGTTAACTAACAGTCATCGATCTCGCTGCTCTTCAGCTAATTCGCAGCTTTCTTGCTATACTGTCACTAAGCACCCACACTATACTATACAGTTTACCCCCTAAACCGCCGCTCCCGGAGCCCCCCGCAACTAAATAAACGTATTCACCCCTAAACCGCCACTCCCGGACCCCGCCGCAACTATAATAAATATATTAACCCCTAAACCGCTGCTCCCAGACCCCGCCACCACCTACATTATACCTATTAACCCCTAATCTGCAGCCCCCCTATACCGCCGCCACCTACATAAAGTTATTAACCCCTATCCTGCCGATCCCGGACCCAGCCGCAACTAAAGAAAATGTTTAACCCCTAAACTGCCGCTCCAAGGGGGCCCGCCGCCACCTACATTATACATATTAACCCCTATCCTGCCCCCCCTACACCGCCGCCACTATAATAAAGTTATTAACCCCTAAACCTAAGTCTAACCCTAACACCCCCTAACTTAAATATAATTTAAATACATCTAAATAAATATTACTATCATTAAATAAATTATTCCTATTTAAAACTAAATACTTACCTATAAAATAAACCCTAAGATAACTACACAATAATTAATAATTACATTGTAGCTATTTTAGGATTTATTTTTATTTCTCTTGTAAGGTGTATCCAGTCCACGGGTTCATCCATTACTTGTGGGATATTCTCCTTCCCAACAGGAAGTTGCAAGAGGACACCCACATCAGAGCTGTCTATATAGCTCCTCCCCTTACTGCCACCCCCAGTCATTCTCTTGCAACTCTCGACAAGATAGGAAGTACAAGAGATATGTGTTGACTTAGTGTAGTTTTTACCTTCAATCAAGAGTTTGGTATTTTTAAACGGTACCGGCGTCATACTGTTTTACTCCCAGGCAGAAATTAGAAGAAGAATCTGCCTGGAGGTTGATGATCTTAGCGGTTTGTAACTAAGGTCCATTGCTGTTCTCACGCATAACTGAAGAGTATGGGAAAGACTTCAGTTGGGGGAACGGTTTGCAGATTACCTGCTTTGAGGTATGTTCAGTATGTTTATTTCTAGAGAGATGATAAGATCTAGAAAATGCTGACAGAGACTTGTATAATTGAGGTAAGCCTGATGCAGTGATTTAACAACGACTGGGATCATGCTTACAAAAAAGGGTAATATTCATGTTAATACTCATATTTCTTAGTGACAAAGCGTTTACATGTTATATAGAAAGAACGTTTTTTCTCTGAGGGTGATAAATCGTTTTTTGGGGCCTAGTTTCCACATGGCTAGTCAGACACTCCTAGGAGTATTTTCTTAAGGCCCTCTGACATCGAGTGCATGGTGGGAGGGGCCTATTTTCGCGCTCTAGATGCGCAGTTCTTATTCAGACTGAGACATCTAGCTTCCCTTAAGGAGTCCTCTGGCATCTGAGGACCACTATAGAGGGCTTATTTCTTCCCTAAATCGTATTTGAGGGCAGGTAGGAGCCACAGCAGAGCTGTGGCAAGGTGTTTAACTGTTTATTAACGTTTTTTAACGTTTTTCAAATCCGGTTTGGGGCCTAAAGGGTTAATCATCCATTTGCAAGTGGGTGCTTTAGTCCCTTATACACACTGTAAACATTTTGAAGAGTTTACTTCTTTTTAACACTGTTTTGCAGTTTATGTGATCAAGAGACCAGGGATTCTCTTCTCTGGTGGTTATCTCGGGTCCATCTGTCCAGGGGAATGAGTTTCCGCAGACCAGAGTGGACTAAAGTGACGACAGATGCCAGCCTCCTGGGCTGGGGCGCAGTCTGGAATTCCCTGAAGGCTCACGGTTCGTGGACTCAGGAGGAAGCCCTCCTTCCGATAAACATTCTGGAACTAAGAGCGATATTCAATGCTCTTCAGGCTTGGCCTCAACTAGCTGCGGCCAGGTTCATCAGATTTCAGTCGGATAATATCACGACTGTAGCCTATATCAACCATCAGGGGGAACAAGGAGTCCCCTGGCAATGATGGAGGTTTCCAAGATAATTCTATGGGCAGAGGTTCACTCTTGCCATCTCTCAGCTATCCATATCCCAGGAGTAGAGAACTGGGAGGCAGATTTTCTAAGTCGGCAGACTTTTCATCCGGGGGAGTGGGAGCTCCATCCGGAAGTATTTGCCCAGCTGATTCAACTATGGGGCAAACCAGAACGGGATCTGATGGCGTCTCGTCAGAACGCCAAGCTTCCTTGTTACGGGTCCAGGTCAAGGGATCCCAAGGCAGCGCTGATAGATGCTCTAGCAGTGCCCTGGTCCTTCAGCCTGGCTTATGTGTTTCCACCATTTCCTCTCCTCCCTCGTCTGATTGCCAAGATCAAGCAGGAGAGAGCTTGGGTGATTTTGATAGCACCTTCGTGGCCACGCAGGACTTGGTATGCAGATCTGGTGGACATGTCATCCTTTCCACCATGGACTCTGCCGCTGAGTCAGGACCATCTACTCCAAGGTCCATTCAAACATCCAAATCTAATTTCTCTGCGTCTGACTGCTTGGAGATTGAACGCTTGATTTTATCAAAACGTGGTTTCTCCGAGTCGGTCATTGATACCTTGATTCAGGCTCGAAAGCCTGTCACCAGGAAAATCTATCATAAAATATGGTGTAAATATCTTCATTGGTGTGAATCCAAGGGTTACTCATGGAGTAAGGTCAGGATTCCTAGGATTTTATCTTTTCTCCAAGAAGGATTGGAAAAGGGATTATCAGCTAGTTCCTTAAAGGGACAGATTTCTGCTCTGTCCTTTTGCACAAGCGTCTGGCAGATGTTCCAGACGTTCAGGCGTTTTGTCAGGCTTTAGTTCGAATCAAGCCTGTGTTTAAACCTGTTGCTCCGCCATGGTGTTTAAATTTAGTTCTTAAAGTTCTTCAAGGGGTTTCGTTTGAACCTTTGCATTCCATAGATATCAAGCTTTTATCTTGGAAAGTTCTGTTCTTAGTGCCTATCTCTTCGGCTCGAAGAATTTCAGAGTTATCTGCCTTACAGTGTGATTCCCCTTATTTTATCTTCCATGCAGATAAGGTAGTTTTGCGTACCAAACCTGGGTTTCTTCCTAAGGTAGTATCTAATAAGAATATCAATCAGGAAATTGTTGTTCCGTCACTGTGTCCTAATCCTTCTTTAAAGAAGGAACATCTGTTACACAATCTTGACGTGGTTTGTGCTTTAAAGTTTTATTTACAAGCTACTAAGGATTTTCGTCAAACATCTGCATTGTTTGTTGTCTACTCTGGAAGGAGGAGAGGCCAAAGGCTTCAGCAACTTCTCTTTCTTTTTGGCTGAGAAGCATAATCCTGTTAGCTTATGAGACTGCTGGCCAGCAGCCTCCTGATAGAATTACAGCTCATTCTACTAGAGCGGTAGCTTCCACATGGGCTTTTAAAAATGAGGCCTCTGTTGAACAGATTTGTAAGGCGGCGACTTGGTCTTCGCTTCATACTTTTGCTAAATTTTACAAATTTGATACTTTTGCTTCTTCGGAGACTATTTTTGGGAGAAAGGTCTTACAGGCAGTGGTGCCTTCCGTTTAAGTTCCTGCCTTGTCCCTCCCTTCATCCGTGTCCTAAAGCTTTGGTATTGGTATCCCACAAGTAATGAATGAACCCGTGGACTGGATACACCTTACAAGAGAAAACAAAATTTATGCTTACCTGATAAATTTCTTTCTTTTGTGGTGTATCCAGTCCACATCTCGCCCTGTCACTTTAAGGCAAGTGTTTTTATTTTTAAAACTACAGTCACCACTGCACCCTATAGTTTCTCCTTTTTCTTACTTGTCTTCGGTTGAATGACTGGAGGTGGGGGTTAGGGGAGGAGCTATATAGACAGCTCTGCTGTGGGTGTCCTCTTGCAACTTCCTGTTGGGAAGGAGAATATCCCACAAGTAATGGATGAACCTGTGGACTGGATACACCACAAGAGAAAGAAATTTATCAGGTAAGCATAAATTTTGTTTTTTTGGTAGTTTGCGATGTGGGTGAATAGCGGATTAGGGGTTAATAGTTTAATTAGGCATATTGCAATATGGGTGTTGGTGGATTAGTGGTTAATATTCTTTTCTAGTTCTTGCGGTGAGGGATTGCGGTTGACAGGTAGATATTGCGCATGCGTTAGGTGTTAGTTTATATTTTCAGGGAGTTACGGTGCTTACATTTTCGAGCAAAGCTTACTGCGCCTGCCTATGTGTGGCGAGGTGAAAATAGAGTAAAATTTCTCCATTTTTGCCACGTAAGTCCCTGTGCTGAATATGTGATAACGATTTGCAAAGCGGTTCTATGTTAGCTTATGGGAGTAAAAATAGCGGCCGACGGGTGAAATATATGCGCCACATTTATATATGGCGCCGTATATGTGATATACTGGTAGAGATATATTATCTGCGCTGAGGTGGTATAAGCTCTTTAATCTAGTGGAAGCTTCCTCTATGCTTCCTAACCAAGGTTTAAAATTCAAGCAGTTAAAGATCAAAACTTGTGCTTTAAAAAATCATAAAAACTTCCTCAATTTTAAGCTTGAATTTTAAACTGTCTTTTTAAGTACATATAAAGGTTGGCCAACCTACTACATTGTATACTACTCCGATTTTAAAATATGCAAAATACTATTGTGTATCATTAAATGAACATAATACAATCTATCATATGTAAGTGTGCAAAATACAGTTTTTAATACAGTTTTGCAACAATAGTATTTAGATTTTTACACTATCAGTAAAAAATATTATTCTGATAGAAACTTATTTGCCAGAGATAATCTCTCAAAACCGGACTAAACACGGGCGTCGCCAGCTTTTGCGGGGAAGCCGCATATATCTCGCCCTAAGTGTAATTTTGTAAATCCACAGAACACGACTAAAATATACTCTTTAATATAGTTGCAGATCCTATATTTATATTTTGAATCGATCAAAGAAGCAAAAGCTAAGAACCTCCCAATAAGGTCACTCAAAGCAATAGAGTATTTAGCACACTGTTTTTAAGAAATATAAACTTTTAACAGTAATGGTCTATACAAGAAACTGTAACACTGTGCTAAATTTAATGCACCCTTAGTCTCCAGTGGTTAACATTTTGATAAACATGCAGGTGCAATCTATCAGTACATGCAGATACAATAACAAGACCAGCCACGATAAAAAAAATGTATTGCATAGGTTATAGACACATGAGCTCAGTAAAATGTATGAACATTGCAAAGAAAGGCTAATTGATAAATGTGGCCAAACACTAAACAGCTTCATGCCTGGTATGCTCAAGCCAGCAGGGTTGGGTACACCACGTTTATTTTACTGGATCAATAAAAGGGTATAAAACTGTAATCCTTAAGTAAAAAATAAAATATGTTAAATCAGAGACAACCTAAAAAGAAACAGATTGTGTAAGAAAACAAAAAGTAATTTTTAGGGGGGCGGAGCTAGCCGCCAAGCTGGAGAGACGTGTTTTTGGAGAGCTCTCTCTCTTAACTACAAATAACTAGCATTTATTGAGAAAAGGACTGTTTTGGGTACCTTAATAACACCCCCTAAAGTGAGTGAGATCCCTTCTAAGACTGGGATTGGGTTAAAATAGAGGTATATAGCCTCCGAACTCAGCCTGCCATAGATTGCTGCGGGAGACCGGCCCGCCGTGTGGAGACCGTTGTGCAACTATCTGTCACGGAACAAGAACCTGGCTCTACTGATCTTGGCTGTGGACTAACCATCAAACACCTCCTGTCTCTGCCGCTGCTGTCCGGAGGGTCGGGGCTCAGCTCCGGAGCGGCAGATTGCAGACTGACAGGTAAAGCAGAGAGGAATCAGGAGTCTGCCGCAATACCGCACCATCTTTGGTTCTGACCCCTGGAGTGCTGGAGTGCTTCTCTGCCGATGCCGCAGGCTGCTGCTATTTGGAGCCTCTAGGAAACCTACAGCGATACCTCTGAGGTAAAGAGCGCCTTTCAAATTTCTGGAGCGAACCCCCGCCATCTTGCGGCCCAGCCTTCCGACAGTATCAGGCCCCCTTGGCAGCGGAGGACGAGAGTGCTGCACGACATTATCTATGAGGAGCTGGTAAAACTCACTTTTCTGTTTGTCCTGGTGCCTAGAGACTCTCCTCACCCTGCCACTGACCCACCTGTTAGCCGAGGTGAAAGCAAGCCTAGCAGTAGCGCAGTGATATAGTCCGGAGGGTCGGGGCTCCGCTCCGGACATATTTGAACACAACCCTTGCTGACAAGCTGAGTAACTGTCATAACACTGTCATAACACTGGGCAGTCTAACGTACAACACCTCCTTACAGAAGTTACACCTGCGACTGGCTGGATCTTGTAGGGAGGGGGACAGTTTAGGGCTCCCCACAAGACTGTTAATAAGGGAGCAGCTAGAAGTTTCTTGTACATAATACTGCCCCTGCATCTTAACGATAAGCCCGCGGAAGGCGCAAAAAGCCGCCATCTTTACTCCTATCTATCCCTGCAGTGTAGCAGGGTGCTGGATGGCCAGAGGTTTTTTCTCTTCTTTTCTACTCTCAGGAACTGAAACCGACACCCTTGTCAACCCTGACCTTCATCACAGCTACACACTAGACCATTAAAAGCCTACTGTGCATGAAACTACCTTGCCAATCACCACTGTCGAGTGGTTCCCTGATATTGTAAACTGAGCAGTACAATAAAGTCTTAGGACACTGTCAGCTGCATATCCCACATCTGTGAACAGCCTGCACATACTCGCAAACCCATAGTACAGAGAGCTGCTGACATAGATAAAAGGAGAACTGCCTAAGCCATTCTTCCTGGCTTGCTATACAGCCCCCATACAAGTCAGCATCCTGCTACATAAGCATTCCAACGTCAGCTTCTGTCCCTGGACCCATCCACGGAGGACAACCACATACATTGGGCATCCACACTAATTTACCCATTTTAGCAGGCTGAGTGGACTCAAAAAGATCAGCCTTGAGAGTCTTACATTCAGTAACATTGACTGTGAATCCTCTCTTACTGCATAACCTGAGAAGAAAATAATTGACCCCACCTTTGGGTAATAACTTACACAGCTTCCTTTCTGGTCAGATAACTCAGAGACCTCAATCTCTGCTACTCCACTTACACTTCATTCTTTTGAGACCGAGGGACTCTAGTCTGAACCCTTACTAAAAGAATAAATGTGAAGGGCTGCTGCGTCAGTGCAATTGTCCTTAGGCCTAAAACCTAAGGTGTAGTGTCATTTCATAACAATTGTTCCCTTCCACAGGTTTTCCACAGATCCTAACTGGTTATTGGCCTCTATCTCTCAGAGGCCTGGATTAGAGTGAAAATGTTTTATCCTATTTGATTGTATTGACCTCGCATAACTTTTGTTTTCTCCTCTACAGGACTTGTGATTCCACTTTGCCTGAACCCCAGTTGCTCCTGCCTGTTTACTGCACTTACCCGAATTATTAACTATCTGAGAAAGCAAACTTAGCTTCTCGCTCTGTGCACTGACTGACAGGGGCCACTGCTCCGGGTAACCTAGGTTTATAAGCCCGTCTGTGTATTAATCTCATTCTCTCACCTTATATTTTGACACAGTCAGGTTCGCCCCTACTGAATTAACAAGGCACCTGTGGTATATTGACTGATTTCTATCTCCTGCTGCCTAACCCCTCACCTCCCCGCTCCCGCCCGGCTAGTCCGGGTGGGTCACTTCCAACTCCCTTCCCCCTTCCTTCGGGTCGTATCCCCCTACTCCCCGAGGTGAGGGACTAGCGTGGTGGTAACAAAACTGTATACTCATGTATCTTCTCCTTTCGAGGTGTGACTCAGCCCCGCTCCAACTATGCGATAGGTATTATGTAAACTACGTGCTTCATTTTAGTATGTATAACCCTTGAATTTCTTCCAAAACAGCAGGATATTGCTCTTGAGCCTCCAGAGACTTACTACCTTGCCTTCCAGAGATCTAATCATTAGCCTATAAGATGCCTCACATGATAAAGAAGCATTCAAAGTCTAACCCCAAACCTAGGAAGACCGTCTTTGACCATTTTACCCACGTTTCTAAGGAACCCCCACCCCACCCAGGAGGTGAAATGAGTGAACCGGATTCCCAAGATGAAGAATCTCAATCTAGCCAACACTCAGCATCTTCCTCCCAACATTACATTACAGAATCATCGCTCAAGAAACTCCTGGCCATCCAGACTAAGTCCATCACCCAAGAAATCCAACGCAGCTCCGCTGAACTCAAAAAGGAAATTTCAGAAATTGGTGACAGAGTTGATGCGCTGGAGCGCAAGCAAGATGATCAAGCTGTGGATCAATCCAACATCCTGGCCTATCCCGAAAACCTGGCTGAGCAGATCTCACAATTAGAATCTAAACTGGCTGACATGGAGGACAGATCGAGGCGAAGCAATATCAGATTCAGAGGAGTCCCAGAAACGGTGGCTCCAGCAGATATCCAAGGCTACCTTCAAGATCTCTTCAAAGAGCTTATAGGCACCCCTGAAGGCCTATCTAGCACAATGGAGAGAGCGCATAGGGCATTGCGCCCCAGGTCGGTGAGTTCTGACAAGCCGAGGGACATTGTAGTGTGCTTTCATAGCTACTTATATAAAGATCGCCTCCTTCAAGCTGCTTATCGTAAACCAAATCTAAGTGGACGGTTCGAGGGGGTACAAATATTACCTGACCTTTCAGCACACACCCTCCAACAGCGTCGACACTTCCAGTCAGTAACCACTGCTCTGCGCAAGGCTAACTACCGATATCGATGGGGGTTCCCAACCAGGCTCATAGTTACCAAAGATAACCAGTCCTTAACCATCACTACACCCTCGCAGGGTACGACTCTGTTGGCCTCATGGGGTTTATTAGTGGACCCCCTAAATGTACGGGCTCAACCTCAATCGGCCTTGAGAGCTTCAGCTCCTGAATGGTCAACAAAAGAACAGAGAATAAAAAGGCCCAAGACACAACATCTGCAAGTTTCTCAAGGACATCCTGAGCCCGCTGAATAGGCTCCTTCAGAAGTCACTTGACCTAGTTTAGAAATATGTCGGCTATTGGGTCTCTCCTGATGGTACCTTCTGACTAGCCTGCATTTTGAGGCAGGCAAGGTTCCTGTGAGACTTTCTGAGCCGCCAAAATGTTCACTTATGGAATAAGTTATATATCATAAGTTATGATAAGTTATGTTATCTGCTGTTTTGTAATTGTTTTGATTTAAGCACTTTATACTATGACAAATGCGTCCCTGGAGCGGGGCTGACGTTTCTGCTTCGCTGTGCTAGCTCCGGAGCTGTTCACTCAGCCCCCCAACTGAAGCCCACACTAGGGCTCCCTTGAGGTGGACTACTTCCACCACACCAGAGGCACTACTAAGTGCCCTCCTCTCCTACTTATCTTCCCCCCCCTCCTCTTTTCCCCCATTTTGTCTTCCAGACCTAGGTACTACGACTTCCCGGCTCCAACTCTCAATCACTACCAGACATGACCTCCTCTCCTTTGAGGTTTCTTACCCAAAATGTTAGAGGACTTAATACTCCCTTTAAGAGAAGTCTCCTATTGCGCTCGCTGAAACACCACAATCCTGACATAGTGTTCCTCCAAGAGACGCATTGGTTAAACGATGAACCGATCAGACTCTCCTCTAGGGATTATACACATATTGAGTATGCTCCCTTTACCAAAAAAGCCAGGGGCACTGCAATTCTCTTACATAAGAGACTAGCTATTGAACCAGTCTTGACCATCAGAGACCCACAGGCCAGATATATTATCCTAGTCTGTAACATTAACCACGTGCTCTATACACTCGTATCAGTCTACCTACCCAACACTCACCAACCTAAGTGCCTCAAACACATTCTCCATGTCATCTCCCAGCACAAACAAGGCAGGGTTATTATCTCGGGCGACTTCAACATGACCTGGGAACCGAAACTAGATAGAAAATCCTCTGACTTAGCTAGGGCTCCTCCCTCTACGGAACGGCTTGCAGCGAAATTCCGTACACTTATGACAGGCTCAGGGTTCTTTGACATTTGGAGGGCTATTCACACTCAGGACCGAGACTACACGCACTACTCACAGCCACATCGACAATACGCCAGACTCGACTACATATTCTCTACGGCAGACTCCCTAGATCTAGTCACTAACACGGCCATCTATATCTGCCCTTGGTCCGATCACGACTGCGTTACCGCCGACCTCATATCTTCAAATACCACTCGCTCTAGACCCTCCTGGCGCATGCCCCACAATCTTTTGCAAGATATCCCCCTCAGAGAAAAATTACGTACAGAAATTAGACACTTTCTAGAAATCAATGACCGGGCACAGGTGGGTGATGACACCCTCTGGGGAGCTACTAAAGCAACCATAAGAGGCTTAATGATCTCCGAACAGGCTAAAATACGAAGGCAAGCGGGACTCTTGCTGTCTCAGTCTCACATTAAACTTAGAGAATTAGAGGCCCAAAATAGAGTAAAGACTACTAATTCCTTAACGACCCAAATCACCAACATTAAAAATCACATCTCTCAGCTAGAGCTTCGGAGAACCCAGGACAACCTAACTAAACTTAAGCAACTATACTTCTATAAGGGCAACAAGGCGGACACTCTCTTAGCCAATAAACTCAGAAACAGAACTAGTATCTCGCGTATACATGGCATTGTCAAAGGAGGTTCCCTCCTTAAAATTCCCTCACAAATAGGGGAGGCTTTTGCCGAGTTTTACTCCAACCTTTATAACATAGAAAAATCTGAGAACCCCCCAGTGACCTCAGAAGACTCCATTCGTGAGTACTTAAAAGCATTGAACCTACCGTCCCTCTCACCTGATCTAAAAGACACCTTAAATTTGCCATTCACTCTTAGAGAAGTGCAACTAGTTATCAAGAATTCTAAATCATTTAAATCACCTGGACCAGATGGCTTCCCAGTGCATTTCTATAAAACCTATATCCAAGAACTCTCCCCCCTGCTTCTTAGACTCTTCAACTTAGCTAGAAATGAAGGCAAATTTAGGAGTGAATTCCTTGAAGCCACTATTGTGACTATACTGAAACCTAATAAGGACCCCTCTCTCTGTGCCAGCTATAGGCCAATCTCACTAATCAACACTGATATTAAGTTCTTCTCCAAAATTCTAGCTAACCGTATTGCCAACCTCCTCCCCCATTTAATCAACCCAGACCAAGTAGGATTTATCCCCAAAAGAGAGGGTCCAGATAATACTAGAAGACTCTTGAATGTGATGACTCTGTCGTCCAGCCTTAATAAACCTATGGCGATTATATCGTTAGACGCAGAAAAGGCCTTTGATCGGGTGAGATGGCGATTTCTGTGGGAAGTACTTGATACCTTTCAATTCCCGAGTTCCCTCATGGGAGCAATTAAAGCCTTATACTCTACTCCCTCCGCTTCGGTAAAGGGACTTGGTTTCCAAACCCCCCCTTTCCAAATCTCCAATGGGACTAGGCAGGGTTGCCCCCTGTCACCCCTGCTTTTCGCGCTGGCCATCGAGCCGTTGGCAGAACAAATTAGACTTGACCCACACATGAGTGGGATTACCCTATGTGGCACCAAACATAATATAGCTTTATTTGCGGACGACATCACCCTTTTTTCCTCAGATCTCGCGTCCACCCTCCCTAGACTCTTACTGATAGTCAAGGAATTTAGTGCCCACTCTCATTACAAACTAAACATTCCTAAAACTGAGATCTACACTCAAGGCTTCCAGAGCTCGTCTGTGGCCCCTCTAAAAACCAAATATCCTTTTAGATGGTCGGAAACTTCAGTGACCCACTTAGGAGTCAAATTATCCAACGACTTCCCCCGGATTATCAGGGACAATTACCTCCCTTTGCTATCGGAGCTTCGCTCCCTCAGCAAGAGCTGGAACCTCTCGCAAGTTTCGTGGCTAGGGCGGATCGCAGCGTTAAAGATGTCTTTTCTACCTCGTCTCACATACTTATTCCGCTGTCTGCCAATCAGAGTTCCCAGGCATATTCTATTACAGTTTCAGAGCGAATTCACTAAACATATATGGCAGGACAAACCCCCAAGGGTGGCGCAGAGAGTTCTGCAGCTACCTAGGTCAAAGGGAGGTCTGGGCTCTCCCTCAATAGTAAGATACTACGAGGGAGCCATGCTCACCCATGTCTCACAATGGGGAGTCATGCAGCCTTCCTGCAAATGGCACTCCATTGAACAGGCCTCGCTACCCTACAACCTAACTTTGCGTGACCTGATTTGGACGCCTACACATTGCCGTAGGGAACTATCCCTGATAAATCCCATCATCCAGGAATGCCTGCAATTCTGGGACAAAATCCGCCACTCTAGACAAATTGCCCCTCACCCCTCTCCCATAACCTCATTGTCCGGCCTATTAGTAGGCCTACAGGATGCCCATCCTCTGAGATGGACCCAAATTGGAATAAAGGTGGTCTCGGACCTCTGGCTACCGCCATCGGAGTGTGGATTTAAATCTGCGTCCCAATTGGGGGCTGATGTGGCCTTACCCCATATCCTGAAATTTGAATACTACAGAATTAAAAGCTTCTTGACCGCCTGGGGCTTCAAGCCTCAGTCAAACCGCCCACTGACCCCGTGGGAGTCCACTTGGAACCAAGGAAAGAGGCTATATAGAACCCTCTCCAGACATTATACCCTGTTGGACTCTGAACCAAACCCAGATCCGGCCCCCCACCTTGCAAAGTGGAGTCCCCTGCTAGAAAAACCACTCACAGTAGATGATTGGGAACAAGCGCTTGAACGAACCAAAAAAGCCGTACATTGCACCACCCTATTTGAAACTTATTATAAGTTGGTGGCTCATTGGTACTATGTGCCCACCAGGCTAGCTAAAATATTCCCTAGCGCATCTCTGTACTGTTGGAGAGGTTGTGGTCAGAGAGGGGACTCTTTACACATTTGGTGGGAATGCCCTAAAATACGCCCCTTATGGACAAAATGCTTTGGAGCCCTTTCCAAATTGGGAATCTCCTTACGTAGCTCTCCTGCAGTTGCCCTACTACACATAGGTATTCATTCTATCCCTAAACACCATGCTTACATAAGTATATACCTCTTCATGTCCATCAAACATCTGATAGCCTGTGACTGGAAGTCAGAGTCCTCACCTAGCTGGACGAGAGTTTGCTCCTATATGGCCTACTTATATAATATGGAAAAAAGCATATTTTATAACATAGGCAATTCCGACCTATTTGAGCTTACATGGGCCGACTGGAAAGACATTTATGATACAACCTGGAGACCTAATGTTCTCTCTCCCTCTTAGCTTCTTCCGGGGGGAATGAGAGATCTGACCTAGGGATAGATCTGACTAGACCCAGATGGCTTTCTTTTGAAACACCCACTCACGACTGACGATATACCACTCAACCCTCTTCCTCCCCTCCCCCTCATCTCACCTTTAGACCTCTATCCTTCCCCCCCTTCACCTGGCCAAGAGACCTTTGGGTCTCCCCCATCCGTGTTATAAAGTACCACTATATATCTTAGTTAATTACTGTGTTATCAGTACTTCCTTGAACAGTATACCATTCATTTCACAATATGTGTCTATAGACTGTTTAGAGGACGGATTGTGTCCTCGCATTGCTAAATCTGTTTCTGTTTTGTTCTTTTTGTTTTTTTCATTATTTGCATATTTCCACTTGTAAACATGATAAGTTTAATAAAGCTCTTTTGAAAACTTAAAAAAAAAAAAAAAAAAAAAGTAATTTTTAGTACAGTCACTGCCTAAAAATTTTATGATCTAAAGCTCTCTCCACTCAGATGGAATGCTCTGAAATAATGCTTCAGCACTGCTAGATTCTTTACAAGATTCTAGCAAGGAAGATTTTACTTCTTTAAGGGGTGTTCCCTACATTTCTGGATGTGAAGGAGAGACAGGCTCAGTGCAATATAGAACAGCATGACATGAGGGTTTTGTTACATTTACACTTTGTGCTTTGTATTTTCTATTACTATAGACTGCAAATTGCATTCTTTAATTTGTATTACATTTAAGCTTTGCACGTTCTGTTTTATATTTTAATTAATTTAGATTTTGTATACATCAGTGCATTTTGGATTGTAATTTTACAGATTCTGATTATGCTATAAAGGAAAGTTTATTTGTAACTTTAACAAATTAAGATCAGACTTTATATATTTATGTCTATCTTTTACAACTTACATTGCACTTTGTATTAGTTATATATAAAATAAAACTAACAGTTTAAGAAAGTGGGAGGGACATGGGGTTTCCAAGGTCTGGCTGAATCTATCTCACAATTATCATGATATTCTCTAAGCATTTTATACCTTCAAGTCTCACTTATATATTATATGCAGATGAAATTTGCTAAAATTCACGATACAATTTAACTGACAGTAATGTATACTAATCTAGAAGCAAATGTAAGTTAAATTGTAGTGACACATTTTAGTTTAATTTGTATTTGCTGCAAACAGAGTTAATTTCAGTGTCAGCTGCTAACCTATTAACTTCAATCTCCCCTGTGAGATTCTGCATCCCAGGCAGCTTCATTACTTTCTATGGGCCAATGAACAAAGGTTCAGACTTCACAGGGACTGAATGCACTGAATTCACTAATAAAAAATAAAAAAAGCGCAACCTGGAAGTCCAAGAGTAATAAAAGCTAACTTCTATAGAAAGTTATGAGCTATCTTAGATACAGAATCTCACAGGGGAGATTGAAGTTAATGGTGGGCCACCTGACACTGGCAAGAAAGTGGAGCTAGTGCAGGTGTCTCTTAGCAAACAATTCAAAGGAACATCTCCTCTGTCTTCCCGTAGAAACCACTTCTCTTGCATAAATACAGTAAAGTTAAAAAAAATAAAAGATAAAAGCCTTTTAAAAATATCAATAATACTTATTGCAAAGATTTCTATTAAGCATAACCTACTGCTTTGTGCTTTTTTACAATGAAATAGACAGCGAAACAAAATATAAGACCTTCAGGTCAGTCCTTACAGGTGATGAGGAATTCCAAGGCACATCATAGAGACTGCTATGTCTAGGGTGACCATATTGCCTCTTTAAAAAGGGACATGTATGAAAAATACATGTGTTAGGTTTTTTATACAAAACATTTTTTTAAACAGCCCTGGAAACAGCCCTGACATATGTATTTTTCATACGTGTAAAGGAGGAGCACGCTAATTACAGGTTAAAAGTAAACATGATCGGTTGAGCACATTGAGTTTAACGCATGTCGGGATAGTCTGTCTTCAGAGTTCTGGTTATCTGTTACGCAAGTCAAAAAAGTGTCACAAAAAAATAATCAAAAATACATTGAAAAGTGCTCAAAGATATGAGGTTTCCAGTGTTTGAAAAAAGGTCTAAATATATATATATATATATATATATATATATATATATATATATATACCTATATATAATCATATATATTTATAGGTATAGATATATATTTTACCAAAATACCATCAGATATATTCAGAAATATATATTTATGAATAAATAGAACATATGCTATGTGGTGAACATTGGAATGGGAAATAATAATATTTTCATGTTGGGTTAGCGCACTTTAGAAAATGCAATCGTGTTGGGGTGAACGTAGGGTGTTAGTTTTTTCCCCTACTTTTCGCCCTCCCTATCATTTAAGGGGGGAATATATTAACACAGTCTTGATATTTTAGCTTTTTGTGTGCTTCAGGTTAGTGTAAGTCTGAAAACATTTTACTTTCAACTTGTAATACGATCTCTATCCAACATGTGCAAATAGCGTACTTCTAGTAGAGATAACACATGAGCGAGAGCGTTAAATAATCTAGCCCTCCATGTTTTTCTTTACAAATATAATTTGGATGAAATACTTCCTCAGACTTAGACAAGGACTTTTCACCTGAGCTGGTATATTGGTTATTTTAACACTAATTCACTAGTGCAAATGTTTGAATACCACAAATAGATGAAGGTAAAGCAATATTTTTCTTTGTCTCATTCCTGTTCTGTTTCTTTAGGTATTTTCCTTATTTCTCTGAACAGGTTCAATTTTTAGTTTTATTTTCATACTTCTACATTACATATATACAGTAATATATATATATATATATATATATGTAAGTCTACATTATATATATATATATATATATATATATATATATATATATATATATATATATATATATATATATATATATATACAGTAATATATGTATATATGAAATTCTAAATTATATATATATAGATATATATATATATACAGTAATATATGTATATATGTAAGTCTACATTATATATATATATATATATATATTACAAAGATCAAACAGAGAGAATGTATTCACAACATACACTACTGTTGTGAAAAAGCAAGGGATTAAAAAAAGGCACACAGAATTTTGGTAAATACTCAAATTTATTAATTCCTATTTAAATCCCAAACCACGTTTATGTGGATCACAGAAAATGACAAAGTCAATCATGCTTTGAAAGTGAGCAAATTATAACTAAAACAGCAGAATTCAAAAACTAAATGTTACTAAAAGGCCAGTAACCTCTAAGCATACGTATGCTAATTAACTAGGGGTGCAGCCTAACCTACTATCTATGACACAGACAAATATCTATAACATAGGCAGGTAACATATAGTAAGCAAAAAACGTAAGTAAATTTACATAGTGGTTACAAGTAAAACCATAAAAAAGACAATTTCACTTAATCCTAAATAGATCAAAATAAATGACCGGCAAATGTCTTAGTATAGCATCTGAGATACAGACACTGGTGATTGCTGCTGAAAGTACAAGTTCAGTTATTTTACTTAGCTGCTGTATGTAGATCCATTATTCCAATTCAGAAGTGATGCAGCATTCAGAGCGTGTGATGTCACTTGCAGCCTAAGGTGTGGTTGTAAGCCTGCTGGCAATAGGTTCGATTGCAAGGGGTGTGTCCCAAAGGCCGAGAATCCGTCCACTGGATTGGTCAATTGCTCAGGTGAAAGAAACCAGGCTTCCACCGATGTTATGTAGCTAAGCACATACCAGGATGCACCTTGTACTCCGGAAAGTAAGTTAGAACAGCCACACACAAGAGAGCCAAAAGATTTCTCAGTAAAAGGGATCTCTTATCTTTAACCACCTCCAGGTGGATGTTGCACATTCAGTCCAGCGCAAATAGGGAAACCACAATCTCCAAACCTTAGCCGCTTTTCAAGCACACACGCTCTTTCTCAGCATGTAATGTCAGCATAAAGTCAGTTCCAGGACTAACAATAAACTTGTACCGCAATGCCTTTTCTTTGCTTTCTTTGAAAAATGCTTAGAAGAAAGACAGGAGTTGGTCGACCTCACTCCTGGCTAGTATAGCACATAGGTGCCAAAATTACACAAAGTGCCAACGCACGTTTCACCCCTGCAGCAAGATTTGTGTCTAAGGGGTTCATCAGGGCATAATATTCCATACCGGATATCCTCTATTTATGGACCTACCTGTGACTCCACAGGTGATCTACTTGCTGAACACCTGCTATTTTCTTAAAGCTGTATACAGCAAGGAGCCCTATTTTAATAATACTTGTGTTCATAGTTAAAAAGTGCCAAAATATAAAAGCTTTGTTATTATTTATTAAATAGAAAAACTCAATTCCTAAGCTTTTCTAAATGGAATATTATGCCCTGATGAACCCCTTAGACACAAATCTTGCTGCAGGGGTGAAACGTGCGTTGGCACTTTGTGTAATTTTGGCACCTATGTGCTATACTAGCCAGGAGTGAGGTCGACCAACTCCTGTCTTTCTTCTAAGCATTTTTCAAAGAAAGCAAAGAAAAGGCATTGCGGTACAAGTTTATTGTTAGTCCTGGAACTGACTTTATGCTGACATTACATGCTGAGAAAGAGCGTGTGTGCTTGAAAAGCGGCTAAGGTTTGGAGATTGTGGTTTCCCTATTTGGCACTTTGTGTAATTTTGGCACCTATGTGCTATACTAGCCAGGAGTGAGGTCGACCAACTCCTGTCTTTCTTCTAAGCATTTTTCAAAGAAAGCAAAGAAAAGGCATTGCGGTACAAGTTTATTGTTAGTCCTGGAACTGACTTTATGCTGACATTACATGCTGAGAAAGAGCGTGTGTGCTTGAAAAGCGGCTAAGGTTTGGAGATTGTGGTTTCCCTATTTGCGCTGGACTGAATGTGCAACATCCACCTGGAGGTGGTTAAAGATAAGAGATCCCTTTTACTGAGAAATCTTTTGGCTCTCTTGTGTGTGGCTGTTCTAACTTACTTTCCGGAGTACAAGGTGCATCCTGGTATGTGCTTAGCTACATAACATCGGTGGAAGCCTGGTTTCTTTCACCTGAGCAATTGACCAATCCAGTGGACGGATTCTCGGCCTTTGGGACACACCCCTTGCAATCGAACCTATTGCCAGCAGGCTTACAACCACACCTTAGGCTGCAAGTGACATCACACGCTCTGAATGCTGCATCACTTCTGAATTGGAATAATGGATCTACATACAGCAGCTAAGTAAAATAACTGAACTTGTACTTTCAGCAGCAATCACCAGTGTCTGTATCTCAGATGCTATACTAAGACATTTGCCGGTCATTTATTTTGATCTATTTAGGATTAAGTGAAATTGTCTTTTTTATGGTTTTACTTGTAACCACTATGTAAATTTACTTACGTTTTTTGCTTACTATATGTTACCTGCCTATGTTATAGATATTTGTCTGTGTCATAGATAGTAGGTTAGGCTGCACCCCTAGTTAATTAGCATACGTATGCTTAGAGGTTACTGGCCTTTTAGTAACATTTAGTTTTTGAATTCTGCTGTTTTAGTTATAATTTGCTCACTTTCAAAGCATGATTGACTTTGTCATTTTCTGTGATCCACATAAACGTGGTTTGGGATTTAAATAGGAATTAATAAATTTGAGTATTTACCAAAATTCTGTGTGCCTTTTTTTAATCCCTTGCTTTTTCACAACAGTAGTGTATGTTGTGAATACATTCTCTCTGTTTGATCTTTGTAATATTCATTTTCAAGGGTGGCACCAGAGAATAATTATTCTTTTTTTGGTTTAGCAGTATTATCTACTCTCTCATACACTTTTTTCATTGATATATATATATATATATATATATATATATATATATATATATATATATATATATATATATATATATATATATATATATACAGTAATATGTATATATGTAAGTCTACATTATATATATATATACAGTAATATGTATATATGTAATTCTACATTATATATATATATATATATATATATATATATATATATATATATATATATATAGTAATATATGTAATTCTACATTTTATATATATATATATATATATACAGTAATATATGTATATATGTAAGTCTACATTATATATATACAGTAATATATGTATATATGTAATTCTACATTATATATATATTTACAGTAATATATGTATATATGTAATTCTACAATATATATATATATATATATATATATATATGTAATTCTACATTATATATATATATACAGTAATATATGTATATATGTAATGCTACATTATATATATATACAGTAATATATATATATATATATATATATATATATATGTAATGTAGATGTATGAAAATAAAACCAAAAGTTGTACTGAACAAATCTCCAGGTAAAAGTAAATGAAGCATGAGTTATTCAGTCTGTTTTCTTCCATGGACTGGATTCTCTCTCCCCCTCTCTCTCCAGACCGGAGCATGTTATGTACATTTTTACCCTGTCGTGTGCTGTGCATTCACACAGCTTAGGAATGTTAAAGAGTGCTAATGTTTGAACAGTAATAGAAAGCATGTTAATAAAATATATTTCTCCAACATTGGTGTGTCCGGTCCACGGCGTCATCCATAACTTGTGGGAATATTTACTGTAAAAGTAAAAGAAAGCGGAAACCAATTTGGTTTTCCAAAGAAGTAGCACATGCTGTAAAGACAAAAAAGATAGCTTATAAAAATTACAGACACACACAAGCAGATGATGATATGAAAATATGGAGACTCCAACAAAAAAAGACTAAGCAGTTAATTAGGAAGGTTAAAGCTCATGCAGAAGAGAAGATAGCACAGTCAGTAAAACATGGGGACAAAACATTCTTTAGATATATCAGTGAAAGAAGAAAAAATAAGGTAGGAATAGTAAAATTGAAATCAGTTGATGGTAGAATAATAGAAGGAGATAAGCAGATTGCAGACTGTCTCAATGATTACTTCTGTTCTGTTTTCACTAAAGATTGTGAAGATACAATGTCTACATTAAGGGATGCAACGCAAAATAGAAACAAGCTTAACAGTAATCTTTTTACAGAGGATGAGGTTTTGTTAGCATTATCAAAAATAAATGTTACAAAGGCAGTGGGTCCTGATAATATTCATCCAAGGGTTTTAAAAGAACTTCGATCAGTGCTAACTGTCCCATTAACTGATCTGTTTAATCAGTCACTATTAACAGGAGCTGTCCCAGATGATTGGAGAATAGCAAATGTAGTACCCCTTCATAAAAAGGGCAGTAGAGAAGAATCTGGCAACTACAGGCCAGTTAGTTTAACTTCAGTAGTAGGGAAATTAATGTAAAGCCTCTTAAAAGAAAGAATTATGACTTACATAAAGACAAACAATTTAGAGGACCAAAATCAGCATGGTTTTACTTCAGGGAGATCATGTCAGACTAATCTAATTGACTTCTTTGATTATGTAACAAAAGTATTAGACAAGGGAGGAGCAGTTGATGTAGCATATCTAGATTTCAGCAAAGCATTTGACACCGTCCCACACAATAAACTTATTCACAAACTATATCTCCTTGGTCTAGATTCAAAAATTGTGAACTGGGTGGAATGCTGGCTTAAGGACAGAAAACAAAGTGTCTTAGTAAATGGAGTTCATTCAGCAGAGGGGGCTGTTACTAGTGGTGTTCCTCAGGGGTCAGTTCTGGGGCCTGTTTTGTTTAACATATTTATCTGCGATATCAGCAAAGGGCTACAGGGGAAAGTATGTCTCTTTGCAGATGATACAAAAATTTGCAACAGAGTGGATGTTCCAGGGGGGGTAGACAATGAGAAGTGATATACAACAATTGGAGGATTGGACAAATGACTGGGGTCTAAAGTTTAACACAGCAAAGTGTAAAATAATGCATTTAGGGAAGAAAAATCCAAATGTTAATTACAGACTCAATGACACTTTACTGACTGTTACAGACGAGGAACAGGACTTGGGAATTATTATTTCAGATGATTTAAAACTTAGTAAACAATGTAGTAATGCAGCGAGTAAGGCTAGCAGAATGCTTGGATGTATTGGTAGAGGTATTTGCAGCAGAAATAGTAAGGTTCTTATGCCACTTTATAGATCATTAGTTAGGCCTCATCTTGAGTATTGTGTGCAGTTCTGGAGACCATATCTTCAGAAGGATATTAACAAACTTGAATCTGTGCAAAGGAGGGCTACCAAAATGGTACATGGTCTAAAAAATAAAACTTACCAGGATAGGCTCAATGACCTAAATATGTATAGCTTAGAGGAGAGAAGGGAAAGAGGTGATATGATAGCAACTTTCAAGTACATTAAAGGGTTTAGTAAAACTGAGGCTGTGGGTATTTTACATAAAATGGAAAATTCAAGAACAAGGGGTCATGAGCTCAAGCTAAAGGGTAGTAGATTCAGAAGTAATTTGAGGAAGCACTTCTTTACAGAAAGAGTGATTGATTTATGGAATAAACTTCCTCAAGAGGTAGTAGCAACAAACACTGTGGGGGACTTTAAAAATGCATGGGACAAGCATAGGGCTATCCTACGAACTAGATAAGTTTATACTGTTAGGTAAGGTCGGGCAGACTTGCTGGGCCTATGGCTCTTATCTGCCATCAATATCTATGTTTCTATGTTTCTATATTCTCTTCCCCAACAGGAAATGGCAAAGAGCACAGCAAAAGCTGTCCATATAGTCCCTCCATGGCACCGCCCACCCCAGTCATTCTCTTTGCCGCTGAACAAGCAGCATCTCCACGGAGATGGTGAAGAGTATGTGGTGTTTAGTTGTAGTTTTTTATTCTACTATCAAGAGTTTGTTATTTTAAAATAGTGCTGGTATGTACTATTTACTCTGAAACAGAAAAAGATGAAGAGTTCTGTTTGTGAGAGGAATATGATTTTAGCAGCAGTAACTAAAATTGTTTGCTGTTTCCACATAGGACTGTTGAGATGAGATAACTTCAGTTGGGGGAAACAGTTGGCTGACTTTTCTGCTTAAGGTATGACTAGCCATATTTCTAACAAGACTGAGTAATGCTGGAAGGCTGTCATTTTCCCTATCATGGGGACCGGTAAGCCATTTTCTTAGTCTCAAACAGAATAAAGGGCTTAATATGGGCTATAAAACTGGTAGACACTTTTATGGGCTAGATCGATTGCTTTATTTGGGCATTTTATACAGCTTGAAGTTGAAATTCACACTTTATAACTTTGGAGAACGTTTTTTTACGTCAGGCACTGGTTTAGACACCTTCCCAGTCAGGAAGGGCCTTCTATGTAGTAAGTAGAGCCTCATTTTCGCGCCATTACTGTGCAGTTACTTTTGAGAGCAGGACATGCAGCTGCATGTGTGTGGGTCTGGAAGTGGTTGAAAAGGTTCCTAGAAGGCTTCATTTGGTATCGTATACCCCCCTGGGTTTGGTAAAGTCGCAGCAAAGGCTGTAGCTGGGACTGTAGAGGGTTTAAAACTGTAAACGGCTCCGGTTTCGTCATTTTAAGGGTTAAAGGTTTGAAATTTGGGGTGCAATGCTTTGAATGCTTTAAGACAATTTAAGACAAGAGTGGTGAAAATTTGGTTAAAATTGAACAATTCCTTCATAGTTTTTCACATATTCAGTAAAAAAGTGTGCCCTGTTTAAAATTTAAAGAGACAGTAACGGTTTTGTTTTAAAACGGTTTTTGTATTTTATTGACAAGTTTAAGCCTGTTTAACATGTCTGTGCCTTCAGATAAACTATGTTCTGTATGTATGGAAGCCAATGTGTCTCCCCCTTCAAAATTGTGTGATAATTGTGCCATAGCGTCCAAACAGAGTAAGGACAGTACTGCCACAGATAGTAAAGTTGCCCAAGATGATTCATCAGATTCATCTGTGTCTACACCAGTTTTGCCCACGCAGGAGGCCCCTAGTACTTCTAGCGCGCCAATGCTTGTTACTATGCAACAATTGACGGCAGTAATGGATAACTCCATAGCAAATATTTTATCCAAAATGCCTGCATTTCAGAGAAAGCGCGATTGCTCTGTTTTAAACACTGTAGAGCAGGAGGGCGCTGATGATAATTGCTCTGTCATACCCTCACACCAATCTGAAGTGGCCATGAGGGAGGTTTTGTCAGATGGGGAAATTTCTGATTCAGGTAGAATTTCTCAACAGGCAGAACCTGATGTTGTGACATTTATATTTAAATTAGAGCATCTCCGCGCACTGCTTAAGGAGGTGCTATCTACTCTGGATGATTGTGACAACCTGGTCATTCCAGAAAAATTGTGCAAGATGGACAAGTTCCTAGAGGTTCCGGTGCACCCCAACGCTTTTCCTATACCCAAGCGGGTGGAGGACATAGTGAATAAGGAGTGGGAGAAGCCCGGCATACCTTTTGTCCCCCCTCCTATATCTAAGAAATTATTTCCTATGGTAGACCCCAGAAAGGACTTATGGCAGACAGTCCCTAAGGTCGAGGGGGCAGTTTCTACACTAGCTAAGCGCACTACTATTCCTATCGAGGATAATTGTGCTTTCAAAGATCCTATGGATAAAAAATTGGAGGGTTTGCTTTAAAAGATTTTTGTACAGCAAGGTTACCTCCTGCAACCTATTTCGTGCATTATTCCTGTCACTACAGCAGCGTGGTTCTGGTTCGAGGAACTAGAAAAGTCGCTCAGTAGATGAGGAGGTTATGGACAGAATTCACGCACTTAAGTTAGCTAATTCCTTTATTTTAGATGCCGCTTTGCAGTTAGCTAGATTAGCGGTGAAAAATTCAGGGTTTGCAATTGTGGCGCGCAGAGCGCTCTGGCTAAAGTTTTGGTCAGCGGATGTATCTTCCAAGACAAAGTTGCTTAATATCCCTTTCAAGGGTAAAACCCTTTTTGGGCCAGAATTGAAAGAGATTATCTCAGACATCACTTGGGGTAAGGGACACGCCCTCCCACAAGATAGGCCTTTCAAGGCCAAGAATAAGTCTAATTTTCGTTCCTTTCGCAATTTCAGGAACGGACCGGCCTCCAACTCTGCAGCCTCTAGACAAGAGGGTAATGCTTCGCAAACCAAACCAGCTTGGAAACCGATGCAAGGCTGGAACAAGGGTAAGCAGGCCAAGAGGCCTGCTGCTGCTACCAAAACAGCATGAAGGAGTAGCCCCCGATCCGGGACCGGATCTAGTAGGGGGCAGACTCTCTCTCTTCGCTCAGGCTTGGGCAAGAGATGTTCAGGATCCCTGGGCACTAGAAATAGTTTCTCAGGGTTATCTTCTGGAATTCAAGGAACTACCACCAAGGGGAAGGTTCCACATGTCTCACTTATCTTCAAACCAAATAAAGAGACAGGCATTCTTACATTGTGTAGAAGACCTGTTAAAAATGGGAGTGATACACCCAATTCCAACTGTGGAACAATGAATGGGGTTTTACTCAAATCTGTTTGTAGTTCCCAAAAAAGAGGGAACTTTCAGACCAATTCTGGATTTAAAGATTCTAAACAAATTTCTCAGAGTGCCATCGTTCAAAATGGAAACTATTCGAACGATTTTACCTTCAATCCAGGAGGGTCAATTTATGACTACCGTGGATCTAAAGGATGCGTATCTACATATTCCTATCCACAAAGATCATCATCAGTTCCTAAGATTCGCCTTTCTGGACAAACATTACCAGTTTGTGGCTCTCCCATTCGGGCTAGCCACTGCTCCAAGGATTTTCACAAAGGTACTCGGGTCCCTTCTAGCGGTTCTAAGACCAAGGGGCATTGCAGTGGCACCTTACTTGGACGACATTCTGATACAAGTGTCGTCTCTTTCAAAGGCAAAGGCTCACTCAGACATCGTTCTGGCCTTTCTCAGATCTCACGGGTGGAAGGGGAACATAGAAAAGAGTTCCCTGTCTCCGTCGACAAGAGTTCCTTTCTTGGGGACAATAATAGATTCCTTAGAAATGAAGATTTTCCTTACAGATGTCAGAAAGTCAAAACTTCTAAACGCTTGTCAAGTTCTTCACTCTGTTCCACGACCTTCCATAGCTCAGTGCATGGAAGTAGTAGGGTTGATGGTTGCATAAGACCATTACAACTGTGCATGCTGAAACAGTGGAATGGGGACTATACTGACTTGTCTCCAGTGATTCAAGTAGATCAGAAGACCAGAGACTCACTCCGTTGGTGGTTAACCCAGGTTCACCTGTCCCAGGGAATGAGCTTCCGCAGACCAGAATGGGTCATCGTCACGACCGACGCCAGTCTAGTGGGCTGGGGCGCGGTCTGGGACTCCCTGAAAGCTCAGGGTCTATGGTCTCGGGAAGAGTCTCTTCTCCCGATAAACATTCTGGAACTGAGAGCGATATTCAATACTCTCAGGGCTTGGCCTCAACTAGCAAAGGCCAGATTCATAAGATTCCAATCAGACAACATGACGACTGTTGCTTACATCAACCATCAGGGGGGAACAAGGAGTTCCCTGGCGATGAGAGAAGTGACCAAAATCATAAAATGGGCGGAGGATCACTCCTGCCACTTATCTGCGATCCACATCCCAGGAGTGGAAAACTGGGAGGCGGATTATCTGAGTCGTCAGACATTCCATCCGGGGGAGTGGGAACTCCACCCGGAGATATTTGCCCAGTTGACTCAATTATGGGGCATTTCAGACATGGATCTGATGGCGTCTCGTCAGAACTTCAAGGTTCCTTGCTACGGGTCCAGATCCAGGGATCCCAAGGCGACTCTAGTGGATGCATTAGTAGCGCCTTGGGCCTTCAACCTAGCTTATGTGTTTCCACCGTTTCCTCTCATTCCCAGGCTGGTAGCCAGGATCAAACAGGAGAGGGCCTCGGTGATCTTGATAGCTCCTGGTGAATATGTCATCGGCTCCACCATGGAAGCTACCTTTGAGACAGGATCTTCTAGTACAAGGTCCATTCGAACATCCAAATCTAGTTTCCCTCCAGCTGACGGCTTGGAAATTGAACGCTTGATTTTATCTAAGTGTGGGTTTTCGGATTCTGTGATAGATACTCTGGTACAAGCCAGAAAACCTGTAACTAGAAAAATTTACCATAAAATATGGAAAAGATATATCTGTTGGTGTGAATCCAAGGGATTCTCATGGAGTAAGATCAAAATTCCTAGGATCCTTTCTTTTCTTCAAGAAGGTTTGGATAAGGGATTATCAGCGAGTTCTCTAAAGGGACAGATTTCTGCTTTATCTGTCTTGTTACACAAACGACTGGCAGCTGTGCCAGATGTTCAAGCTTTTGTTCAGGTTTTGGTCAGGATCAAGCCTGTTTACAGACCTTTGACTCCTCCCTGGAGTCTGAATTTAGTTCTTTCAGTTCTTCAAGGGGTTCCGTTTGAACCTCTACATTCCATAGATATCAAGATGTTATCTTGGAAAGTTCTGTTTTTGGTTGCTATTTCTTCTGCTAGAAGAGTTTCTGAGTTATCTGCTCTGCAGTGTAATCCGCCCTATCTGATGTTCCATTCAGATAAGGTTGTTTTGCGTACTAAACCTGGTTTCCTTCCAAAGGTTGTTTCCAACAAGAATATTAACCAGGAAATAGTTGTGCCTTTTTTGTGTCCGAATCCAGTTTCAAAGAATGAACGTTTGTTACACAATTTAGATGTAGTTCGTGCTTTAAAGTTCTATTTAGAAGCAACAAAGGATTTCAGACAAACGTCTTCTCTGTTTGTTGTTTATTCTGGCAAGAGGAGAGGTCAAAAAGCTACTGCTACCTCTCTTTCCTTTTGGCTGAAAAGCATCATCCGATTGGCTTATGAGACTGCCGGACGGCAGCCTCCCGAACGCATCACAGCTCACTCTACTAGGGCTGTGGCTTCCACATGGACCTTCAAGAACGAGGCTTCTGTTGATCAGATATGTAAGGCAGCGACTTGGTCTTCCCTGCACACTTTTGCCAAATTCTACAAATTTGATACTTTTGCTTCCTCGGAGGCTATTTTTGGGAGAAAGGTTTTGCAAGCCGTGGTGCCTTCCGTTTAGGTAACCTGATTGGCTCCCTCCCTTCATCCGTGTCCTAAAGCTTTGGTATTGGTTCCCACAAGTTATGGATGACGCCGTGGACCGGACACACCAATGTTGGAGAAAACAGAATTTATGCTTACCTGATAAATTACTTTCTCCAACGGTGTGTCCGGTCCACGGCCCGCCCTGGTTTTTTAATCAGGTTTGATGAATTTCTTTCTTTAACTACAGTCACCACGGCACCCTATGGTTTCTCCTGTTTTTCTCCTGTCCGTCGGTCGAATGACTGGGGTGGGCGGAGCCTAGGAGGGACTATATCGACAGCTTTTGCTGTGCTCTTTGCCATTTCCTGTTGGGGAAGAGAATATTCCCACAAGTTATGGATGACGCCGTGGACCGGACACACCGTTGGAGAAAGTAATTTATCAGGTAAGCATAAATTCTGTTTTCACAAAAAAATGTACTTAACAAAAACTACAGCACAAGCTCTGTCTATATAACAGTGAGTGAGTGCTGCTGCTGTGCTTCCTATATGCATACATTATAGTGAGATATGAAGTGTGTGTCATGTGCAGGAATAGGCACGCACCAAGACTGTGGTGGACATCTTCCAAAGTACAGATCTTAGTGAAGGACACTAAGGTATATTTCAAATTAAAAACATCAAAAAACAATCTCTTTACCGAGAGGGTAGTAGATGCATTGTGGAAAAGCCATCCAGTAGAAGTGGTAGACACAGTGAAGGAGTTTAAGCATGCATGGGAAAGGTATACGCTAGTCTAGATCAGTCTCACACACACTCTCGATTGCACACTCGGTATCACACACACACTCACAGTCTCACACCCACACCTGCTTACACACTATCACACACATACCTTCATAGTCTATCTCACACACACATTCAATTGCACACTATCACCCCCACACACACCCTCACAGTCTCATACACACACCCACACTCTAACACATACCTTAAGTCACACACATACACTTTTGCAGTCTCACACTGTCACACACACACTCTCACAGTCTCATCCTTACACACACACTCTTGCACACTATCACAAAAACTCACAGTCTCACAATGTGTCCTCATTCCACTCCGCAAAATGGTTGGCAGACACTGCAAGGGCCAGTCACGGACACCAGTGTCCGTGTACAGACACCTTGCCTATCTCTGGTCATGTGACTCCTGTGCTGTTAAAATATGGTAGCATACATAGCTGCATCAAGCCCTGGATAAATATTGTAATAGAAACTATTTTCTTGAAATGTTTGGGGAAAGCTGAACTTACAGCATAAAGAACTGTACTCAGTTTTTTATTATCACTCAGTAGAAGTTAGTTTAAATTATTGTTAGCATTTAAGTGTTTAATGTCCCTTTAATGTAATAATTTAGCCCTCTAATTCTTTTGATTGCTTAATCACTGATCATAATGACACATTTTGATGAAATGGCCTGTAACAAATATACGGAGTGTCATCTCACATACAACTTGGTTAGAATTTATCACTGTCTTGTTGAAGTTTCATGACTGTAGCCTGTACTATTTTCACTAAGATTGAGGGGATTCTCATGTGAGAATAATCACTACAATTTCTAATTCAAGAAAGGGCCTTACTTGCTTGAATTAATTTCCTTGATTATAGATATTATAGTTATGTGTGTCTTTCTTGAAGTCAGTAGTTTTTTTATGATTACCACTAAACTATAGAGCTACTAAAGTATTAAATTCTCTTTGTAAAGTAAACATATGTAAAATAATGCACTTAGTTATTAAGTTAATACTTTTCTGTCATATTTATGGAAAAACAAATACAAGCATAATATAGAAAATGTTATCATAGAAATTGGGTAAATAATTAAATAGCAATAGCTAAATAGTTGAATATGTTGTCTTTATAAGTGTAATCCATTTGTATTGAGGAATTATGTGTATTATTGTCTATTATTTCGCATTTGTATCCATCTAATTAATTTATGTTTACTTCATTTTTCATTCTCAGATTACTGTTATGATATCATTCCTTATGTAAAATACCCTTCATGTGTATATGTTTAAACATACGGATCATCATACCATCATGCCAGAAAAATGCGTCATCTCATGACCATCTGTGAAAAAGACAGGTGACACTAATTTGTAAGATTTGTATTATCAATTATGGTGTTGTTTAGCATTAACTTTTTTTCTCCCTTTTTCTTTTTAAATAGATATTTAGTGTGGACAGGTATGAAGTTAAAATTGATAAGGGGGTCTGGCTTTTATAGGGTTAAAAGAAGTGGGGTTTTTGCATTTACAAGGTTTATAGTGTGTTGAATTTAGAGTTTATTAACCTGGGAGTGTCCAGGGGATGAGAGGATACAGCTAATAAAGCAAACATATATGTACCAGTGTGGTGGATCCCACATACATATGAAAATATACATCATTACCCCTTCACAACTAGTAATCCAGTTTTATGTGGTTTACTAGTGGAGTTCAAGAAAGGTTAGTAAACCACCAATCAGAAATATGCTTTAGCCCATCTTCGGGCTGGTTGACTAATAGGAAAACACATCACTTATTAGTTAGCCAATTGTGTGTTACTTGAAAAAGCAGTAAGTCTGTCTAAGGGCATTGCTTACAGCTATTATTATTATACATTATCACATAGTGTTCAAAGCACAAAGCTTTGTGATCCAGTAAAATCAGTGCACAAGTGTACATGCACACTACTCCTTTATCAGGTGCACTACTGCAGCCATACTGTTTAAAAAAATTTTTTGAGTAGTTTGCACTGATCATATTTAATATAGGCCCATTTAACTTTCCAACTCATGTCATTTTACTTTAGTTTTTATTTCTACCAACAATGTTCTTTAAATACTAAAATCTCAATTTGAATATCAAACATTTGAATATAATGATTCTAAAACAAAACACACCAAATATAATACATAGCAAAATAGTATATATTTTTAAAATGGTAAAGCTACAATACAAATATTTAAATAATGAAAGCTTTTAAGAAATCCTGTGCATAGAAAGTGTCTTCTTATACATAGAGTATATGTATATTTTATAGTTATTTAATGTCTTCATTATTTCTTTGCATTTTGAATTTGCGTTATAGTAAGAATGTGTGTTTCTTCTTCTTTAGGTATATTTTCGGTTCTTAACTTGGCATCTGAGTGTACCACCCTTGCCCAGGAACTCCCAAAAGTATCATATGTGAAGGCCATAGATGTCTGGCTTATAACCTGCCTCCTCTTTGGTTTTGCTTCACTTGTTGAATATGCTGTTGTTCAGGTTCTTCTAAACAGTCCAAAGAGAATTGAAGCTGAAAAAGCCAAAATAGCCAAAACCGAGCAAGCAGACGGAAAGGGACCCAATGCTGCAAAGAAAAATACAGTCAATGGGACAGGGACACCGGTCCACATCAGCACTTTACAAGTAGGTATAAAAAGTATAAGTAAACTGGATACCAGATATGCCATGTTTTTACATTATTACCCACTCACCAGTTTCCTGATCCTTTCCTTCCTTTTTTTACACAATACATGAACATTCCTGCTGAGTGTGAAATATTTTTTAACATGTTAAAGGGATACTAAACCCAAATTTTTTTCTTTAATGATTATTTTTTTTATTTTTTTTTATTGAGAAACAATTGACAAACTTACAGGTACATGCAGGTAAGGCAATAACATAGAGAAATACTTCAGTTATTGATATATTACATAACAGAGGTAAGTTATTGCAAGATCACTCTAAATCAGTCTATATAAGGATACATGTACAATTATTTATAGTGTATAAAATACCAACATAGAACTGGATCAATCAAATCAAAAAGTTGAAATACAGCCTGCATAGCTTAAGTTTAAAATTTGTATTTTCTGTACCTGACCTGCAAAAGAAAAATAAAATCAGTATACTACAGAGCTCTCAGTTTTTCACCTCCATAATGCATAAAGGTCACTCTTGGGCCTTAACCATCAGTGAGATAAGAACCTTGGAGTTTAATATGGTATAATATATCTGCAGGTTATTATGATGAACAAATGTAGGTATATGTCCCCATCAAGCATGGGAAAATAACTAGTGGAATATTGTCCCCAAGTAATGAGCTAGGGCCTCTTGTGGACCTTTCAAAATCTTACTCTTGACCTAGAGGGGGACATCAGGGGAAACTAAACAGATAATGCTGCATGTTTTCTGTTCATGTTAAGCACTTATGTTATAAGCACAATATGTCTGTTAGCCACACTGTTAAGGCAAGCTATTGGGCTATGACTAGCTAAGTGCATAGGTGGGCATATATCCTTTTCACTATTTGTTGCATTAGGAAGGCAAGCAGCGGAGCTGTGGCTATCTAATTAAATCAGTAAACGTATATACGTATATCTGTACGCTGCACCAATAGGGCAAATAACTAAGCCATAACTAGCTAAGTGAATTAATGAGCAGACATCCTAAGATAAGTAGTAGGCTATCACTAGTTAAGTAAATAAGTGAACCTAGATTCTTGTGACTATTAGCTGCACTAGGGAGGCAAGTAGTGGAGCTATGGTTGTAAATGAGTAAGTAAACCAATATCCTTGTAACCGTAAACTGCATTAGTAGGGCTAAGTAAATTAATGTACAAATGTCCTTAAGTCTGATAGCTGCATCAACAGGGGAAGCAGTGTAGTTATAATTGACTAAATTAATAAGTAAGAAAATATCCTGATGTTTAGTAGCTACACTAGCAAGGGCAGCAGCAGGACAATAACTAGCTAACGGCTAGATTACAAGTTTTGCGTTATGAGGGGTGCGGTGCTAACTTGCAAGTTATTGTCACAGCTCACCTCCCTACAGCGCTGGTATTACAGGTTTACAAAAACTCGGCGTTAAAAGGCAAGAAGTGAGCGTAGAGCAAATTGAGCTCCATACCGCACTCCAATACCAGCACTGCTGAAAGCTGCGGTGAGCTGGTTTTACGTGCTCATGCACGATTTCCCCATAGACATCAATGGGGAGAGCCTAACACCTGCAAAAAAGCAGCGTAAAGCTCCCTAATGCAGCCCCATTGATTCCTATGGGGAAACACATTTTATGTTTACACCTAACACCCTAACATGAACCCCGAGTCTAAACACCCCTAATCTTACTCTAATTAACCCCTAATCTGCCGCCCCTGAAATCGCCGACACTTACATTATATTTATTAAACCCTAATCTGCAGCCCCCAACATCGCCGACACCTACATTATATTTATTAACCCCTAATCTGCCGTCCCCAACATCGCCGCCACTATACTAAATTTATTAACCCCTAAACCTAAGTCTAAACCTAACACCCCCTAACTTAAATATTATTAAAATAAATCTAAATAAAACCTACTATCATTAATTAAATAATACCTATTTAAAACTAAATACTTTCCTGTAAAATAAACCCTAAGATAGCTACAATTTAACTAATAGTTACATTGTATCTATCTTAGGTTTTATTTTTATTTCACAGGCAAGTTTGTATTTATTTTAACTAGGTAGACTAGTTAGTAAATAGTTATTAACTATTTACTAACTACCTAGTTAAAATAAATTCAAATTTACCTGTAAAATAAAACCTAACCTGAGTTACACTAACACCTAACTTTACATTACAATTAAATAAATTACATAAATTAAATACAATTACCTAAATTACAAAAAAAACAAACACTAATGGCTAGATTACGAGTTGTGCGTTAGGGTAAAAAAGCAGCGTTAAGAGGTCCTAACGCTGCTTTTTTACGCCCGCTGGTATTACGAGTATTGAAGGCTTAGGTGTACCACACACTTATTTGGCCTTACCACAAAACGACTTATGTAAACTTCGTAAAGTCTTTTTTCTATGGGACTTCCATAGGGCCGGTATTATGAGTCTGTCCTGGGAGGCCAAAAAGTGAGCGGTGCAGCCTACCCTGTCAAGATCCCTAACGCATTTAAAAGTCAGTAGTTAAGAGTTTTATGGTACAACGCCGTAACATAAAACTCATAACTAAAGTGCTAAAAAGTACACTAACACCCATAAACTACCTATTAACCCCTAACTATAGGCCAGTCAGTTTGACCTCAATTGCAGGGAAAGTAATGGAAACTCTTTTAAAGGAAAGACTTGTATTTTTCATTCAGACAAACAACTTAGAAGACAAAGGACAGCATGGTTTCACTGCTGGAAGATCATGCCTGACTAATCTAATTGAATTCTTTGACCATGTAACTAAAATAATAGACCAGGGAGGAGCCGTAGATGTTGCCTATCTAGACTTTAGCAAAGCATTTGACACCGTCCCACACAACAAACTTATTCACAAAATGTATTGCCTTGGTATAGATGCTAAGATTGTTAAGTGGGTAGAATGCTGGCTTAAAGATAGACGACAGAGGGTTTCAATTAATGGAGTACATTCAAATGAGGCATCAGTTACTAGTGGTGTTCCCCAAGGGTCAGTTCTTGGGCCTGTTCTGTTTAACATGTTCATAAGTGATATTGGAAGTGGGCTTAAGGGGAAGGTTTGCTTGTTTGCTGATGATACAAAAATTTGTAACAGAGTAGATGTTCCAGGAGAAGTTGATCAAATGAACTGTGATATTAATAAACTATAGGACTGGTCAAATAAATGGGATCTGAAATTTAATATTACCAAGAGCAAAATTATGCATATAGGATCCAAAACCCCAAAGGCCGATTATAGTCTCAATAATACATTACTGACTGTAATTAAAGAAGAAAGGGATTTGGGAATTATTATTTCAGATGATTTAAAATTTGGTACACAATGCCGCAGTGCAGCCAGCAAGGCCATTCAAATGCTTGGTTGCATTGGAAGAGGTTTTAGTAGCAGAAATAGCAAGGTTCCTATGCCACTTTAGAGATCATTAGTTAGACCAAATCTGGAATACTGTGTACAGTTCTGGAGATCATATCTTCAGAAAGATATAAATAAACTAGACGCTGTCCAAAGGAGGGCTACTAAAATGGTACATGGTCTAAAATGTAAAACGTACAAAGAAAGACTCTATGATCTAAATATGTATAGTTTAGAGGATAGAAGGGAAAGAGGTGACATGATAGAAACCTTCAAATATATGAAGGGATTTAATAAAATAGAAGCTGAAAGCATTTTTCACAAAAATCTAAAGTTAGAGGGTAACAGATTCAGGAGAAATTTGAGGAAGCATTTTTTTACAGAAAGGCTGGTGGATTCATAGAATGAACTTCCATTTGAGGTGGTAAACACAAAGACTGTAAAGGAATTTAAAAATGCCTGGGACATGCATAAGGCTATCCTAAGGAAAAGGTAACATGTAATATGGGTAGACTTGATGGGCCTTTTTGGTTCTTATCTACCGTCAAATTCTATGTTAAACCGAGGCCCTCCTACATCGCAAATACTAAAATAAAAATTTTAACCCCTAATCTACCGCTCCGGACACCGCCGCCACCTGCATTATATTTATTAACCCCTAATCTGCTGCCCCCAACATCGCCAACACCTACATTATATTTATTAACCCCTAATTTGCCACCCCAATGTCGCCGCCACCACCTACCTACACTTATTAACCCCTAATCTGCCGCCCCAACTTCGCTGACACTATAATAAACATATTAACCCCTAAACCGCCACTCCCACCTTGCAAACATTAGTTAAATAGTATTAACCCCTAATCTGCCATCCCTAACATCGCCGCCACCTACCTACATTTATTAACCACTAATCTGCTGGCCCAACGTCGCCGCCACTATATTAAAGTTATTAACCCCTAAACCTTAGTCTAACCCTAACACCCCCTGACTTAAATATAATTTAAATAAATCTAATTAAATATTCCTATCATTAACTAAATTATTCCTATTTAAAACTAAATACTTACCTGTAAAATAAACCCTATTATAGCTACAATATAACTAATAGTTACATTGTAGCTAGTTTAGGATTTATTTTTATTTTACAGGCAGGTTTGTATTTATTTTAACTAGGTAGAATAGTTATTAAATAGTTATTAACTATTTAATAACTACCTAGCTAAAATAAATACAAATTTACCTGTAAAATAAAACCTAACCTAAGTTTCAATAACACCTAACACTACACTATAATTAAATAAACTAAATTAAATACAATTACCTAAATTAAATTAAATTAGCTAAAGTACAACAAAAACCCACTAAATTACAGAAAATAATAAACAAATTTCAGAAATTTAAACTAATTACACCTAATCTAATAGCCCTATTAAAATAAAAAAAGCCCCCCCCAAAATAAAAATAAAAAACCCTAGTCTAAACTAAACTACCAATAGCCCTTAAAAGGGCCTTTTGCGGGGCATTGCCCCAAAGTAATCAGCTCTTTCCCTATTCTAAAAAATAAAACCCACCCAAAACACCCTTAAAAAAAACACTAACTCCCTGAAGATCGACTTACCGGGAGACGTCTTCATCCAAGCCAGGCGAAGTGGTCCTCCAGACGGGCAGAAGTCATCATCCAGACGGCATCTTCTATCTTCATTCTTCCGGCGCAGAGCGGGTCCATCTTCAAGACATCTAGATTTATTTAAATTATTTTTAAGTTAGGGGGTGTTAGGGTTAGGGTTAGACTTAGGTTTAGGGGTTAATAAATTTAGTATAGTGGCGGCGACGTTGGGGGCGGCAGGTTAGGGGTTAATAATATTTAACTAGTGTTTGTGATGCGGGAGTGCGGCGGTTTAGGGGTTAATATGTTTAATATAATGGCGGCAATGTCCGGAGTGGCAGATTGGGGGTTAATAATTTTATGGAAGTCCCATTGAAAAAGGACTTTTTGAAAGCTGCGGTAATTATGTTGCGCTAAGGCCAAAAAAGTGTGCGGTGCCCCTAAACCTGCAAGACTCGTAATACAAGCCTTAGTGAAAAAGAGCCTTAACGCTGCTTTTTCACTTACACCGCAAAACTCGTAATCAGCCGTAAGTAATGAAATGATCAAATATCCTTGTGTCCGGTAGTTGGATTAGTAAGGCCAATAACAAAGCTAAAACTAGCTAGATATAGGAACAGCCAGATATCTTTGTGTTCACTGGTAGCAAGGGTGAGAAAAACAACAGTTCCGTGTTTAGTTAAATAAATGTGTAAACGGATATTGCTATGCTTATTATCTGTACAGAGATGACAATCTTCCATGTTACAACTAAATGGAAAAAAAAATAAGCAAATGTCTAAGTCTAACAAAACTAATAAGTAAACAGATATTATCATGCCTATAAGGCATTCTATATATTATACTGATGCTTTCAACAGAGGTAAACAATTTAAATCAGCTACTTAAGGTATACTCTGCAATAGTACAGATAGCTTGCTAAATATTCCTTGCTATACCCCCTAGAATACTACAATAATAATATAATAGTGGGGGGATGACTCATATTACCTTTGTCTACACATACTGAACTCGGGGGATACTTCAGAGAGGTACAGCCAACATAATGCCTTATAACTACAATATCAGACAAAAAGTTGGTAGGTTTAGAGTGTCAAACCAGCATTACAACCATATAGGGACTTCTTGTTTAAGACACAATTTGCTAGATTTTTTACCCCGCTCCAATCCGAAAGTGTACAATGACCTCTGTATAAGGTATGTAGGAGAGCCCAGATGCATGTTTTCGCAATCCACTCCAGCTGCCATTGGGTTTTCGGTGAGCCACAAGTCTTGAGCACAATCTCTTAAGTCAGTAGAATTAAGGTATTGTAGAAGTCCAGAGGAGAGTTTAATGTTGCATCTCTTAGCGATACAAAGGACATTCCCGATGAGTCCCCCTACTTTGGTTCATCAGGTAGGTCCAGAGCCCGCTCAGGGAGACCGGCCACTCCCCCCCAAGCAAGCGATAAGCACACTGTGGATCTATCTGAGTGCCCCACGAAGGAGGTGACAATCATGGGAAAACTTCCTCTGGGTCGTTGGGACTGAGAAGCTGGGTTCTGTACATTGGAAAGTGGTTCCTGCAGTTCCAGTTTGCAGACATCTGTTGATCGGTGCCTGACTGTGATTGCGCTATGTTCCTCCGAGCGCTTGACAGTGTGCTCCCATATATGGTCACTAGTGTTGCATATGCAAGGACTCACTTATTTTTCTTGGTGCGCCATAAGCTTGTCAATCCTGCCACAAAATTCTAATTCAAAGTCCTCCAGTATTATCTTCAGTGCCCTGCAGAGCCCCTCCATATCTATAATCAACAGAGGTGTATGGCCAACTTATAAACCTTTGCATTAAGGGTTTGTAGCGGTAATAGTATCTGCATACTTAATGATCCAGAGGCCTGGGAGGGGGGATACCTGCAGCAACCCCAGCCACGCTATTATCTATCCAAGAATCAGTGATGGTCTAGTTAGCGAAAGCCGTGCTTTGCTTACTTGGAGATCATAGGTCAGGGTGTCGTTCATCCGCTCCTAAACTTCTGACAGAGTATGTAGACGATTTTTGGTTTCCAAATATGAAAGTCATATGGCTAGATTACGAGTTGTGCGTTTAAGTAAAAAAGCAGCGCTAACAGGTCCTAACGCTGCTTTTTTTACACCCGCTGGTATTACGAGTCTTGCAGGTTTAGGGGCACCGCACACTTCTTTGGCCTTACCGCAAAACGACTTACGTAAACTTTGTAAACACTTTTTTTCTATGGGACTTCCATAGCGCCGGTATTACGAGTCTGTCCTGGGAGGCCAAAAAGTGAGCGGTACACCCTCTACCTCCAAGATCCCTAACACATTCTAAAGTCAGTAGTTATGAGTTTTACACTACAATGCCGTAGCATAAAACTCATAACTAAAGTGCTAAAAAGTACACTAACACCAATAAACTACCTATTAACCCCAAAACCGAGGCCCTCCTGCATCGGACATACTAAAATAAATGTTTTAACCCCTAATCTGCCGCTCCGGACATCGCCGCCACTATAATAAACATATTAAGCCCTAAACCGCCGCACTCCCGCTTCACAAACACTAGTTAAATAATATTAACCCCTAATCTGCTATCTCTAACATCGCCGCCACCTACCTACATTTATTAACCCTAATCTGCCGTCCCCAACGTTGCCACCACATATTAACCCCTTAATGACCACAGCACTTTTCCATTTTCTGTCCATTTGGGACCCAAGGCTATTTTTACATTTTGCGGTGTTTGTGTTGAGCTGTAATTTTCCTCTTACTCTTTTACTGTACCCACACATATTATATACACGTTTTTCTCGCCATTAAATGGACTTTATAAAGATACCATTATTTTCATCATATCTTATAATTTTACTATAAAAAAAATTATAAAAATATGAGGAAAAAATGGAAAAAAACATACTTTTTCTAACTTTGACCCCCAAAATCTGTTACACATCTACAACCACCAAAAAACACCCATGGTAAATAGTTTCTAAATTTTGTCCAGAGTTTAGAAATACCCAATGTTTTACATGTTCTTTGCTTTTTTTGCAAGTTATAGGGCCATAAATACAAGTAGCACTTTGCTATTTCCAAACCACTTTTTTTTTTTTTTTTAAATTAGCGCTAGTTACATTGGAACACTGATATCTTTCAGGAATCTCTGAATATCCCATGACATGTATATATATATTTTTAGAAGACATCCCAAAGTATTGATCTAGGCCAATTTTGGTATATTTCATACCACCATTTCACCGCCAAATGCGATCAAATAAAAAAAAAAGTTCACTTTTTCACATTTTTTTTTACAAACTTTAGGTTTCTCACTGAAATTATTTACAAACAGCTTGTGCAATTATGGCATAAATGGTTGTAAATTTTTCTCTGGGATCCCCTTTGTTCAGAAATAGCAGACATATATGGCTTTGGAGTAGCTTTTTAGTAATTAGAAGGCCGCAAAAGGCCATTGCGCAGCACATGTGTATTATGCCCAGCAGTGAAGGGGTTAATTAGGGAGCATGTAGGGAGCTTTTTGGGGTAATTTTAGCTTTAGTGTAATGTAATAGACAACCCAAAGTATTGATCTAGGCCCATTTTGGTATTTGGCCAAATGCGATAAAATAAAAAAAAAACGTTAAATGTTTCCAAATTTTAGGTTTCTCACTGAAATCATTTATAAACAGCTTGTGTAATTATGACACAAATTGTAGTAAATGCTTCTCTGGGATCCCCTTTGTTCAGAAATAGCAGACATATATGGCTTTGGCGTTGCTTTTTGGTATTTAGAAGGCCGCTAAATACATGTGTATTATGGCTAGCAGTGAAGGGGTTAATTAGGTAGCTTGTAGGGTTAATTTTAGCTTTAGTGTAGAGATCAGCCTCCCACCTGACACATCACCCCCTCCTGATCCCTCCCAAACAGCTCTCTTACCTCCCCCACCCCACAATTGTCCCCACCATCTTAAGTACTGGCAGAAAGTTTGCCAGTACTAAAATAAAGGCATCCTTTTTTTCTTTTTTTTCCCCCTTTGCATATTTACAATATGCTGCTGTGTAGGACCCCACCTTAGCCCCCAAACCTCCCTGCCGCCCCCCCCCCAACAGCTGTGTAGGACCCCACCCCCCAACAGCTCTCTAACCTCCCCCTCTACCATCTTGGCAGCCATCTTGGGTACTGGAAGTTTAGAATATATGTCTCTTTTTTATTTGTTATTTTATTTTTTTCTGTAGTGTAGCCCAAGACCAACCCCCAGATCGTTTAGATTACTTTTTTGGGGCATTTCTTCCCCCCCCCCCTTATTCCCACTTATACTTGATAATTTCTGTAGTGTAGCGGTAGCCACCCGAAACCCCCCCCCCCCGTGCATGCGCGCGTCCGTGCGCACGCCCGACTGTCCCGCCCCTGAATAAATGACATACAATTAGCTAAAGTAAAAAAAAAACCACTAAATTACAGAAAATAATAAACAAATTACAAGATATTTAAACCAATTACACCTAATCTAATAGCCCTATAAAAAAAAACCTAGCCTAAACTAAACTACCAATAGCCCTTAAAAGGGCCTTTTGTGGGGCATTGCCCCAAAGTAATCAGCTCTTTTACCTGTAAAAAGAAATACAAACAACCCCCCCAACAGTAAAACCCACCACCCCACACAACGAACCCCCCAAATAAAATACTAACTAAAAAAACCTAAGCTCCCCATTGCCCTGAAAGGGCATTTGGGATGGGCATTGCCCTTAAAAGGGGAGTTAGCTCTATTGCAGGCCCAAACCCTAACCTAAAAATAAAACCCACCCAATACACCCTTAAAATAATCCTAACACTAACTCCTTGAAGATTGACTTACTGTTCTGAAGACCGGACATCCATCTTCAAGGAAGCGGCAGAAGTCTTCATCCAAGCCGGGCGAAGTGGTCCTCCAGACGGGCAGAAGTCTTCAGACATCCAACGCGGAGCATCCTCTTCATCCAGAGTCTTCTTACTGTATGAGGTACCTTTAAGTAACGTCATCCAAGATGGCGTCCCTTAGATTCCGATTGGCTGATAGAATTCTATCAGCCAATCGGAATTAATGTACAAAAAATCCTATTGGCTGATGCAGTCAGCCAATAGGATTGAAGTTCAATCCTATTGGCTGATCCACTCAACCAATAGGATTGAGCTTGCATTCTATTGGCTTATTGGAACAGCCAATAGAGTGTGAGGGGATAGTCTACACCAGAATTTTTATTGTTTTAAAAGATAGATAATCCCTTTATTACCCATTCCCTAGTTTTGCATAACCAACACAGTTATAATAATATACTTTTAACCTCTGTGATTATCTTGTATCTAAGCCTTTGCAAACTGCCCCTTTTTTCAGTTCTTTTGTCAGACTTGCAGTCTAGCCAATCAGTGCCTGCTCCCAGATAACTTCAAATGCACAAGCACAGTGTTATCTATATGAAATATGTGAACTAACACCCTCTAGTGGTGAAAAACTGTTAAAAATGCAATCTGTAAGAGGTGGGCTTCAAGGTCTAAGAAATTAGCATATGAACCTCCTAGGGTTAAGCTTTCAACTAAGAATACCAAGAGAACAAAGCAAAATTGGTGATAAAAGTAAATTGGAAAATTGTTTAAAATTACATGCTCTATCTGAATCATGAAAGTTTATTTTGGCATAGACTGTCCCTTTAATCCTATTGGCTGATTGCATCAGCCAATATGATTTTTTCTACCTTAATTCCGATTGGCTGATAGAATTCTATCAGCCAATCGGAATCTAAGGGACGCCATCTTGGATGATGTCACTTAAAGGTACCTTCATTCATTAAGAAGACTCCGGATGAAGAGGATGCTCTGCGTCGGATATCTTGAAGATGGACCCCCTCCGCGTCGGATGGATGAAGATTGAAGATGCCATCTGGATGAAGACTTCTGCCCGTCTGGAGTACCACTTCGCCCGGCTAGGATGAAGACTTCTCCCGGCTTCGTTGAGGACTTCAGCCTGGTTGGATGAAGACTTCTGCTGCTTCCTTGAGGATAGATGTCCGGTCTTCAGAACAGTAAGTCGATCTTCAGGGAGTTAGTGTTAGGTTTTTTTAAGGGTGTATTGGGTGAGTTTTATTTTTAGGTTAGGGTTTTGGGCCTGCAATAGAGCTAACTGCCCTTTTAAGGGCAATGCCCATCCAAAATGCCCTTTTCAGGGCAATGAGGAGCTTAGGTTTTTTAAGTTAGTATTTTATTTTGGGGGTTGGTTGTGTGGGTGGTGGGTTTTACTGTTGGGGGGGTTGGTTATGTATTTTATTTTTTTACAGGTACAAGAGCTGATTACTTTGGGGCAATGCCCCGCAAAAAGGCCCTTTTAAGGGCTATTGATCGTTTTAGTTTAGGCTAGGGTTTTGGTTTTTTTGATAGGGCTATTAGTTAGGTGTAATTAGTTTAAATATCTTGTAATTTGTTTATTATTTTCTGTAATTTAGTGTTTGTTTGTATTTCTCTTACATTGGTGTATCCGGTCCACGGCTTCATCCTTACATGGTGGATATTCTCCATCCTACAGGAAGTGGCAAAGAGAGCACACAGCAGAGCTGTCCATATAGATCCCCTCAGGCTCCGCCCCCCCAGTCATTCTCTTTGCCGCTCTAACAAGTAGCATCTCCATGGGAGGGTAAAGAGTTTGTGGTGTTAGATTTGTAGTTTTTATCTCTTCAATCAAAAGTTTGTTATTTTAAAATAGTGCCGGTTTGTACTATTTACTCTGAGGCAGAAAAAGATGAAGATTTCTGCTGAGAGGAATATGATTTTAGCACCCATAACTAAAATCCATTGCTGTTCCCACGCAGGACTGTTGAGTACCGGAGAACATCAGTTGAGGGGAACAGTGTGCAGGCTTAACTGCTTCAGGTATGATCAGTCATTTTTTCTAACAAGACCTAGTAATGCTAGAAGACTGACAGGAATCCCCATGAGGGAAGGTAATCCATTTTCTGAGACTCAGTATAGAAGGATGGCTTAGGATTAGGGCTTAAATACTGGTTGACACTGTTTTGGGCTAAATCGTTTGCTTATTAGCATGATTTTATATTGAATCTAGTGTTTTTTAAACTTATAAAACACTTTCTGGGGTTTTTTATTTCGCCTGGCATATTGTTAGACACCTAACCTATCTCAGAAGGCCCCATCACTCCGGAATGAAGTGGGAGGGGGCCTCATTTTCTTTCCTTATTGCCCAAACCGGTTGCCTGCTTCTTTTAGCTCCGGTTTGGGCAATAAGGGGTTAATTGATTTGAAAATTTGTGTGCAATCATTTCAAAGCATCAGGATAATGTGGTGACAATTTCATTAAGATCGGATGTTTTTTTGATGTTTTGGTAAAAAAAGTGTGTGCTTTTATTATTTAAAGACACAGTAACGTTTTTTTCAAAAAGTGTTTTTTATTGCATTGTAGTGCTGTCTAAGTCTGTCAAACATGTCTGAGCCTTCAGATAGACCTTGTTCTTTGTGTTTAAAAGCCATGGCGGTACCCCCATTGCATTTATGTTTAAAGTGTGCTATAGCGTCTAAACATTTTAAGGACCATGCAGTGACACTTAAAACTGTAGCCCTAGATGATTCTTTAGCAGAAGAAATTGAGGATAGTACTCTTTCCTCTCCTCTTGTGTCGACACCAGTTATGCCCGCGCAAGCGATGCCCAGTACCTCTAGCGCATCGATCCCTGTTACCTTACAACAATTGGCAGCAGTAATGGATAATTCTCTTGCAGCATTTTAATCCAAACTGCCACCATTTCCAAGGAAGCGCGATAGCTCAGTTTTAAATACAGAAAATGAGCAATCAGAAGCGCAGGATAATTTATCTGTAGTACCCTCACAACAATCTGAGTTGGCGGTAAGGGATGGCCTGTCTGAGGGAGAAATTTCTGACTCAGGAAAAGTTTCTCAGCAGGCAGAGCCAGATACCATAGCGTTTAAATTTAAGCTAGAACACCTCCGCGTCCTGCTTAAGGAGGTCTTAGCTACGCTAGATGATTGTGACCCCTTGGTGGTCCCAGAAAAATTGTGTAAAATGGACAAATTCTTAGAGGTCCCGGTACACACTGAGGCGTTTCCGATCCCTAAGAGGGTGGCGGATATTGTGACTAGGGAGTGGGAGAGACCAGGTGTACCCTTCGTTCCAACTCCTATTTTTAAGAAAATGTTCCCTATAATTGACCCTAGACGGGACACGTGGCAAACGGTCCCTAAGGTTGAGGGGGCAGTTTCTACACTAGCCAAGCGCACGACTATACCAATAGAAGACAGTTGCGCTTTCAAAGATCCTATGGATAAAAAATTAGAAGGTTTACTTAAGAGAATATTTGTTCAACAAGGTTTCCTTCTTCAACCAATTTCTTGCATTATTCCTGTAACCACTGCAGCGGCTTTTTGGTTTGAGGAACTGGAAAACTAGCTCCAGAAGGAGACGTCTTATGACGAAGTCATGGATAGAATTCACGCCCTGAAATTGGCTAATTCTTTCATCACAGATGCCGCTTTACAGTTAGCTAAATTAGCGGCGAAAAATTCTGGTTTTGCCATCGTGGCGCGCAGAGCGCTTTGGCTAAAATCATGGTCGGCGGATGTGTCGTCCAAAACAAAATTGCTTAATGTTCCTTTCAAGGGTAAGACCCTATTCGGGCCAGAGTTGAAAGAGATTATTTCAGATATCACTGGGAGAAAGGGCCATGCCCTTCCACAAAATAGAACGGAACGGACCTGCTTCAACCTCTACAGCCGCTAAGCAAGAGGGTAACGCTTCCCAGCCCAAGCCAACATGGAAACCTTTGCAGGGCTGGAACAAGGGTAAACAGGCCAAGAAGCCTGCTGCTGCTACCAAGACAGCATGAAAGGGTAGCCCCCGATCCGGGACCGGATCTAGTAGGGGGCAGACTTTCTCTCTTTGCTCAGGCTTGGGCAAGAGATGTTCTAGATCCCTGGGCACTAGAAATTGTTGCTCAGGGGTACCTTCTAGAATTCAAGGACTCTCCTCCAAGGGGAGGGTTCCACATTTCTCGATTGTCTTTATACCAGACAAAGAGACAGGCGTTCTTACGCTGCGTAGAAGATCTTCTAAAGATGGGAGTGATACACCCAGTTCCAACTGCAGATCAAGGACTGGGTTTTTACTCAAACCTGTTTGTAGTTCCCAAAAAGGAAGGAACTTTCAGGCCAATCCTGGATTTAAAAATCCTAAACAAATTCCTCAGAGTTCCATCATTCAAGGTGGAAACCATTCGGACAATCTTACCGATGATCCAGGAAGGTCAATATATGACTACCGTGGATTTAAAGGATGCGTACCTGCATATTCCTATCCACAAAGATCACCATCAGTTCCTAAGGTTCGCCTTTATGGACAAGCATTACCAGTTCGTGGCTCTTCCCTTCGGGTTGGCCACTGCTCCCAGAATTTTTACAAAGGTGCTGGGGTCCCTTCTAGCGGTGCTAAGACCGCGGGGCATTGCAGTAGCACCTTACCTAGACGATATCTTAATACAAGCGTCGTCTTTTCACAGAGCAAAGGCTCATACGGAAATTGTTCTGGCCTTTCTAAGGTCTCACGGGTGGAAGGTGAACGTAGAAAAAAGTTCTCTGTCCCCGTTCACAAGGGTTCCCTTCCTGGGAACAATAATAGACTCGGTAGAAATGAAAATCTTTCTGACGGAGGTCAGGAAGTCAAAACTTTCGAATACTTGTCGAGTTCTTCATGCCATTCCTCAGCCTTCTGTGGCTCAGTGCATGGAGGTAATCGGTCTAATGGTTGCGGCAATGGACGTAGTCCCTTTTGCCAGAATTCATTTGAGACCACTGCAACTGTGCATGCTCAAACAGTGGAATGGGGATTATGCAGATTTGTCTCCCCAGATACAAATAGACCAGAAAACCAGAGACTCGCTCCTCTGGTGGTTGTCTCAGGATCACCTGTCTCAGGGAATGAGTTTCCGCAGACCGGAGTGGATCATTGTCACGACCGACGCCAGTCTCTTAAGCTGGGGCGCGGTCTGGGACTCCCTGAAAGCTCAGGGTCTATGGTCTCAGGAAGAATCTCTTCTCCCGATAAACATTTTGGAACTGAGAGCGATATTCAATGCACTCCAGGCCTGGCCTCAGCTAGCGGAGGCCAAATTCATCAGATTTCAGTCAGACAACATCACGACTGTAGCGTACATCAATCATCAGGGAGGAACAAAGAGTTCCCTGGCGATGAGGGAGGTATCCAAGATTATCAAATGGGTGGAGGATCACTCCTGCCATCTATCTGCAATTCACATCCCAGGAGTAGACAACTGGGAGGCGGATTACCTGAGTCGGCAGACTTTCCATCCGGGGGAGTGGGAACTCCACCAGGAGATTTTTGCTCAACTAACCCATCTATGGGGCATTCCAGAACTGGATCTGATGGCGTCCCGCCAGAACTCCAAAGTTCCCCGTTATGGGTCCAGGGATCCCAAGGCGACATTGATAGATGCTTTAGTGGCTCCTTGGTCATTCAATCTGGCTTATGTCTTTCCACCGTTTCCTCTTCTCCCTCGGCTAGTAGCCAGAATCAAACAGGAGAAGGCTTCGGTAATTCTGATAGCTCCTGCGTGGCCACGCAGGATTTGGTATGCAGACCTGGTGGATATGTCATCGGCTCCACCATGGAAGCTACCTTTGAGGCAGGACCTTCTAATCCAAGGTCCATTCAAGCATCCAAACCTAGTTTCTCTGCAACTGACTGCTTGGAGATTGAACGCTTAATTCTAGCTAAGCGTGGGTTCTCTGAATCAGTTATAGATACTCTGATACAGGCTAGAATGCCTGTTACTAGGAAAATTTACCATAAGATATGGCGAAAATATCTTGGTTGGTGCGAATCCAATGGCTACTCGTGGAGTAAGGTTAGGATTCCAAGGATATTGTCTTTTCTCCAAGAAGGATTGGAGAAAGGGCTGTCAGCTAGTTCCTTAAAAGGACAGATATCTGCTCTGTCTATTTTGTTACACAAGCGTCTGGCAGCTGTGCCAGATGTTCAGGCGTTTGTACAGGCCCTAGTTAGAATCAAGCCTGTCTACAGACCTGTGGCTCCTCCATGGAGTCTAAATTTAGTTCTTTCAGTTCTTCAAGGGGTTCCGTTTGAACCTCTACATTCCATAGATATTAAGTTACTATCTTGGAAAGTTTTGTTTTTGGTAGCTATTTCTTCTGCTCGAAGAGTTTCTGAATTATCTGCTTTGCAGTGTAATTCACCCTATCTGGTGTTCCATACAGATAAGGTTGTTTTGCGTACCAAACCTGGTTTTCTTCCAAAAGTGGTTTCCAATAAGAATATTAACCTGGAAATAGTTGTTCCTTCTTTGTGTCCTAATCCAGTTTCTAAGAAGGAACGTCTGTTACACAATCTTGATGTGGTTCGTGCTTTAAAATTCTATCTAAAAGCAACAAAAGATTTCCGACAAACATCATCCTTGTTTGTTGTCTATTCTGGCAAGAGGAGAGGTCAAAAAGCGACTGCTACCTCTCTTTCTGGCTGAAAAGCATCATCCGATTGGCTTATGAGACTGCTGGAAGGCAGCCTCCTGAACAAATTACAGCTCATTCCACTAGAGCTGTGGCTTCCACATGGGCTTTCAAGAATGAGGCTTCTGTTGAACAGATTTGTAAGGCAGCGACTTGGTCTTCACTGCATACATTTGCCAAATTTTACAAATTCGATACTTTTGCTTCTTCGGAGGCTATTTTTGGGAGAAAGGTTTTACAAGCAGTGGTGCCTTCCGTTTAGGTTACCTGACTTGTTCCCTCCCTTCATCCGTGTCCTATTGCTTTGGTATTGGTTCCCACAAGTAATGATGAAGCCGTGGACCGGATACACCAATGTAAGAGAAAACAGAATTTATGCTTGCCTGATAAATTTCTTTCTCTTACGGTGTATCCGGTCCACGGCCCGCCCTGGCAATTAAGTCAGGTTTAAGTTTATTTTTGTAAAACTACAGTCACCACTGTACAGTCTCCTTTTTCTCCTAACCGTCGGTCGAATGACGGGGGGGGCGGAGCCTGAGGGGAGCTATATGGACAGCTCTGCTGTGTGCTCTCTTTGCCACTTCCTGTAGGGATTGAGAATATCCCACAAGTAAGGATGAAGCCGTGGACCAGATACACCGTAAGAGAAAGAAATTTATCAGGTAAGCATAAATTCTGTTTTTGTACTTTAGCTAATTGTATATTATTTATTTAATTGTATTTAATTTAGGTAAGTTATTTGATTGTAGTGTAGTGTTAGGTGTTAATGTAACTTAGGTTAGGTTTTATTTTACAGGTACTTTTGTATTTATTTTAGCTAGGTAGTTATTAAATAGTTAATAACTACAGGTATACCCCGCTCATACAGCGGGTTAGGGACCGGAGCCCCGCTGTAAAGTGAAAACCGCCTTAAAGTGAAACAAGGCAGTTTTAGCTTTCTTTTCAGTGTTTAAAATCCTGAAAACATGTTTCAACTAACATATATTAGGGGTGCAATAGCGCTATGTTTAGTTTAGCACTAGCACAGCAAGTATTCAATTAGTATTCAATAAATACTGTACCTGTAAAATTGTGACAATTACTGTAGTAAAATTTGCCAGACTATAGCACTGAGACACAGATTGCACTGCAATGCTATAAACAGAGTGAACTAAGCATAACAAAATGGTGCCAGTAACTTTTCTTGCAATCTCACGATGATTACAGCACTGTTTCAAAATCGTTGGAGGTTGAACTTCAGCTCCACAAAGCGCTGTATTAGCGAATCGCTGTAAAGTGAAGCGCTGTAAAGTGAGGTATACCTGTATTTAGTAACTAATCTACCTAGTTAAAATAAATACAAACTTGCCTGTAAAATAAAAATAAACCCTAAGATAGCTACAATGTAACTATTATATTATAGCTAGCTTAGGGTTTATTTTATAGGTATTTAGTTTTAAATAGGAATTATTTAGGTAATAATATTAATTTTTTATTTAGAATTATTGTAATTATATTTAAATTAGGGGGTTGCAGATTAGGGGTTAATAAATGTAGGTAGGTGGTGGCGATGTTAGGGACGGCATATTAGGGGTTAATAATATTTAACTAATGTTTGCGAGGCGGGAGTGCGGCGGTTTAGGGGTTAATATGTTTATTATAGTGGTGGCGACATTGGGGGCGGCAGATTAGGGGTTAATAAGTGTAGTTAGGTTGCGGCGACATTGGGGGAGGGAGATTAGGGGTTAATAAATATAATGTAGGTGTCGGCAATGTTGGGGGCAGCAGATTAGGGATTAATAAGTATAATGTAGGTGGAGGCGATGTTTGGAGCGACAGATTAGGGGTTAATAAGAATAATGTAGGTGGCGACGATGTCAGAGGCAGCAGATTAGGGGTTAATAAGTGTAAGATTAGGGGTGTTTAGACTCGGGGTTCATGTTAGGGTCTTAAGGTGTAAACATAACTTTAGTTTCCCCATAGGAATCAATGGGGCTACGTTACTGAGTTTTACGCTTCCTTTTTGCAGGTGTTAGACTTTTTCTCAGCCAGCTCTCCCCGTTGATCCCTATGTGGAAATCGTGCACGAGCACGTACGACCAGCTCACCGCTGACTTAAGCAGCGCTGGTATTGAAGTGCGGTATGGAGTTCAATTTTGCTCAACGCTCAATTCTTGCTTTTTAACGCAGGGTTTGTAAAAACCTGTAATACCAGCGCTGTAGGTAAGTGAGCGGTGAGAAAAAACTATATAGCTCCTAACGCAAAACTCGTAATCTGGCCGATAGTAAGTTAGCTCTTCTTGTTTGTAGCTAAAAAACAAGTTTTAATGAAATATAAGCAGGAGCTGCACTGAGATACGCCCCTGCCGCTCCAAGCATAGGCTCTGCCCCACTGCACTTCTTTTTAACATGATCTGAAATGCTCATAATTTCAGAATGCAATTACAGAAAAAGGGGACATATATATATGATTTATTATTTTATATTACCATCTCATAGTCTTTAATGTCCATTAAAGATATATGAAGGTGTTACATTATGAGTTTAATACTTCTATGCAAACTACCAAGGTGATTCATCCAACAGAGCTCTTATGCTTGGCAGTTTGTCCTTACACTGGCTGGGCATTTGAGTCCTCTGCAATATTAAGTTCTCTGGCGATAAATGAACGATCCAGTGGAATTTCCAAGAGACCAGTTTCTGCAGTTAGGACACACGCTGAGTATTTGTACTTGTTGAACTCCAAATACTTCCTGATCAACTCATTAATGAGCAGGTTTTCCTGGGATAGGGCTGGTTTTGGCTCATTCTTATCATCCAAAGCTTCAAACACCTCTGCTTGAACCAATGCTTTCAGCTGTCCTAATACTCTTCTCTTTTCCAGCGTATCCTTTAGAACAGCTTTCAGATATGTCAAAGTCACCATAATTATGGTTGGCAAAGCAACGGGTGACAGGTCACAACCGCTAAGAGCACAACACGCATATCCGGAATGCAGAAGGAAACAAAGGAGTCTAGCTACTGCGAGCATGCAATTTTAAGCAACTTTCTAATTTACTCCTATTATCATTTTTTCTTCTTCTCTTGCTATCTTTATTTAAAAAGCAGGAATGGAAAACTTAGGATCCGGACCATTTTAGATTCAGCACCCTGGATAGTGCTTGCTTATTGGTGGCTACATTTTATATTGCAACCTTAAATATTTTAATGTCCGTTTAATAAAGCCCTGCCTTTGTGTGCTTGTATGAGCTCTGAACCAAATTTCACTTAATTTCAGTTTTCTTAAATATTTGTGTGAGTAGAGTTAATATCATTTTCTTTCACTGTGACAACTGGCAATTTCTTTTCTTTTCTTTTCCACTCTAATTGTTTAAGAGATGATCCACTTCTATTTTAGGCAGTTATGGCAGCATTATTTCCACAAGTCCATGAAATAATAATAGGAACTGTAGAAACTTCTTAAATAAAAGCAAATATACTTCAGATAGGAAACATGGTAGAAGACTGCAGTGTTGTTTTTTATTTGTGAAATTCAAATGGTTTATTAATATTGTTAAAGGTCTTGACCCTTTTTAGAATCATGATAGAGCTTTCTCCAACATTGGTGTGTCCGGTCCACGGCGTCATCCTTACTTGTGGGATATTCTCTTCCCCAACAGGAAATGGCAAAGAGTCCCAGCAAAGCTGGTCACATGATCCCTCCTAGGCTCCGCCCACCCAGTCA